>NC_053389.1:804327833-804552792 GCF_905171765.1 Bufo bufo
TTGCGGCTCCATGAAGCCGAACGGAGAAGTCTGCATGGGCGCATCAGGCACAGGCCTGTGCGCACGCGCGGGATGTTAGAGAAGAAGGAGGGGGGAGTGAGGACAGCCGGAGGCGTAGCAAGGATTCTGAGGCGGCGCTGATGACAGCAAAGGAGGAGCTGGGCACTAACAGCGGCGGGTGCGGCGGCATCTGGAAGACATGAGCATCCCCTTGGGCACCTTTGTGAGATGAATGACAGGTTAGTTATAACGTTTTTTAGACAAAATGAGCCTATAGATTTCGGTTATAAGACCACATTATGAATCGCTAGTGCTCCATGAACATAACCATATTTTTAAATGGGGGGGGGTAAAAAAACTGGTGACAGAATCCCTTTAATAATTTGTCCCACATTTCCGGTTCTTCCTATTGCAGCCATTGACCTCGATTGGATGAGGTCTCCCTTTCTCACGCTTCCTCTCCGGCGTGGAACCCTGATTCGCCGATAACCGTGATCAACATGGTAGCTCTGGAAAACACATCTAAAGTTGATAGAGAAGATTTCCAAATTGGCTTCGGTGGATGTAACAGGGACGTGTGATTCAGGCAGAAGTTATCTGAGTAAACAAAGCTAGGCAGCAGGGCATCTCCTGGCTAACATTTTCCAAATCAAATTTCTCCAGTGACATTCCTATAATTTTTTTATTAATCATTCAATAACAGGGCATCTTAAGAGTCCTGTATTGCTATTTATCGTCTCTACCTCCCCGAGTCGGGTAGGGTAATTTGCCGCGCGCCCTCTCCTAACTTTGGAATGATTAGCTTCAATTACTTTGTCCACATTCCGCTCGATTACATTTCATTTCATCCATTGACCTCCATTGGATGTGGTGTCCCTTTCTCAGGCTCCCTCTCTGGCCTGGAACCCTGATTCCCCGCCACCCGTAATCACCATGGTAGGCGCATAAAAGAACATCGAAAGATGATAGAGTAGATATCCAATTGGTTTGTGGACATCATGGGGACATGCGACATGGTGGAGCAGTATGTGTGCACACGCCTACACGTACTGAATAATGGGTCTGCCCCCTTCAACTTCTGGGTCTCCAAATTGGGCACATGGCCTGATCTTGCCCTTTACGCCTTGGAGGTGCTGGCCTGCCCTGCAGCCAGTGTATTGTCTGAACGTGTGTTTAGCATGACTGGAGGGGGTTATCACAGGTTATATTTCCCAATGTTTTGGGGTGTACCCTAAATTAAAAAAATAAAAATAAATTTAAAACCAAAAAGCAGTGTAGGCAACCTACTCCTCTTCCACCTACACCGCCACATCCACCGCCTCTTCAACCTCCTACTCCATATGGACCTTGTCCTCCTAGATCAAGATTATTATTTTTAATTTTTACGTATTTTATGTTATTTAAAGTCATTTCCCTATCCACATTTGTTTGCAGAGCACTTGCCATGCTCTTAACCACATTTTGCTGGCATTTGCTGGCCCTTTCCATGACATTTTTAGAGCCATTTTAGTGCTCAAAAGTTTGTGTCCCCATTGACTTCAATGGGGTTCGGGTTCGGGGTCAAGTTCGGGTCCCGAACTCAAACTTTTTTGTGAAGTTCGGCCGAACCCGTCGAATCCGAACATCCAGGTGTCTGCTCAACTCTAATTATGGGAGAATTTTTTTTTCTATAGTTAAAATTTTTCCCTATAAATGGGCCTGACAACCACACAAGGTGTTGAAGCACAGATCACTCAATCCACGGATTACACCGTTGACAGCAAAAATGTTGATAGATTATGGGGAAAAGAATTGTGTTTTCTGTATTATAATTTTTTCCCTATATCTGGGCCTGATAACCACAAAAGGTATTGAAGCACAGATCACACAATTCACGGATTATACCGTTGACAACAAAAATGTGGATATTGGGAAAAAAAAAATAGTTTTCATTAATATTCTTCCTATCTCTGCCCCTCTACCGCAGAAGGTATTGCTGCACAGATGTCACAAGTCACTGCAGACACACTCTATATAGCAAAAGAATCGCTATTTCGCAAAGTATATATAAAAAAAAAATCGAGTACTACTTTGCACAATTAAATTGCTGCCACCACACACAATAGTCCTTAAAAGGACTTTTGGGTCTTTGAAACGTTATTCGCTGGAATATATTGCGATCACAATCTCCGTACACTTTCTGTCCCTTCCTATGCGCAGCTCTCCCTGACTCGCAATGAGCCGAACCCTCGTCATCGGGTGCTATATAGCACCCGATGACGCGTATCGGCCAGCCAATCACTGTAATGCCAGTAGCCAACATGGCTACTGGCATTACAGTAATGGCAGTACTTACATGCACGTTTTTCGGCTGCTTAGCAGCCGTGAACTGTGTGGGGAGGAGACTCGAGCATGGCGCTCGAGCACATGTGGTACTCGGCCGAGTACCGCGATGTGTCGATCATAGCGATGCTCGAGCCGAGCAGGTATTCGGCCGAGCATGCTCGCTCATCACTACTAAAAACCTTAGCCTTTCTACATCCATGCTGTACCGCTGCTGTTCCCAAATAAAAAAGGGAGAAAGGCTCATTTAGAACAAGCACCGGCCTCTACATAACTTCGGCAGATCCACCGTTGCATCTAAATCTACGCCAAGTATATTGCTGGTATAAATTTAGACCATTTTCTACACCTAAAACAGGTGTAGAAAATGATGAGATGGACCTGCCAGCAGGTTCCCTTTTTTTGACCTGGCATGAGAAAAAGTCGCTGATTGCGGAGCAAATAGCCTTTGCACCGCAATCTGTGCCAGAAATACACCTAATAGACATATTTCTGGTTAGTAAATGACCCTGTGTGTATTTAAACACCATCTGCTCCCAATATAGGAATCTTTTGGGAATGTTTGTGTAAAGGGGTTTTCACAAGAGAATTTAGACTAGAACCTTCAGATTCACAGGTGCATATCCATGAAGCAAACATAATAATAAAAACAAAATGGCTGCACAACATTATACATACAAACAATAGAGCTAAGAAATGGGGGTCATTCTAAATAAAAGTGGTACAATACCGACTATAAATGAGTTCATGGAAGCTCTTAGCGCATATATTTGCTCAAACATGTGTCGGGCCCATCTACCAGGCGTCAAGGTGGCTTCCGCAGATGGGTCCCTAACACTGCCTCTCTTTGGACTTATTTAAGCCTACAATATTCAGGGCAGTGTAGAGACCAGCTACAGTACAGACCAAAAGTTTGGACACACCTTCTCATTCAAAGAGTTTTCTTTATTTTCATGACTATGAAAATTGTAGATTCACACTGAAGGCATCAAATCTATGAATTAACACATGTGGAATTATATACATAACAAACAAGTGTGAAACAACTGAAAATATGTCATATTCTAGGTTCTTCAAAGTAGCCACCTTTTGCTTTGAACACTGCTTTGCACACTCTTGGCATTCTCTTGATGAGCTTCAAGAGGTAGTCCCCTGAAATGGTTTTCACTTCACAGGTGTGCCCTGTCAGGTTTAATAAGTAGGGATTTCTTGCCTTATAAATGGGGTTGGGACCATCAGTTGTGTTGAGGAGAAGTCAGGTGGATACACAGCTGATAGTCCTACTGAATAGACTGTTAGAATTGGTATTATGGCAAGAAAAAAGCAGCTAAGTAAAGAAAAACGAGTGGCCATCATTACTTTAAGAAATTAAGGTCAATCAGCCGAAAAATTGGGAAAACTTTGAAAGTAAGGGCTATTTGACGATGAAGGAGAGTGATGGGGTGCTGCGCCAGATGACCTGGCCTCCACAGTCACCGGACCTGAACCCAATGAAGATGGTTTGGGGTGAGCTGGACCGCAGAGTGAAGGCAAAAGGGCCAACGAGTGCAAAGCATCTCTGGGAACTCCTTCAAGACTGTTGGAAGACCATTTCAGGGGACTACCTCTTGAAGCTCATCAAGAGAATGCCAAGAGTGTGCAAAGCAGTAATCAAAGCAAAAGGTGGCTACTTTGAAGAACCTAGAATATGACATATTTTCAGTTGTTTCACACTTGTTTGTTATGTATATAATTCCACATGTGTTAATTCATAGTTTTGATGCCTTCATAGTCATGAAAATAAAGAAAACTCTTTGAATGAGAAGGTGTGTCCAAACCTTTGGTCAGTACTGTAGCTGGTCTCTACACTGTCCTGAATATTGTAGGCTTAAATAAGTCCAAAGAGAGGCAGTATATTTAGTGTTAGGGACCCATCTGCGGAAGCCACCTTGATGCCTGGTAGATGGGCCCGACACATGTTTGAGCAAATATATGCGCTAAGAGCTTCCATTAACTCATTTATAGTTGGTATTGTACCACTTTTATTTAGAATGACCCCCATTTCTTAGCTCTATTGTTTGTATGTATAATGGTGTGCAGCCATTTTCTTTTTTTACTATCCCGAGTATAGGTCATCAAATCGAGCGAGTTAATTCATTCCAAAACTTTGTTTTAATGCTGTACGTCCAAAGTTGTGCACGACTTTGGTGAACAACATCGGCCTTCGATTCTACGACTTTAAAGTCATTTTAAAGCATGAATCCAAAGTCAGAGGTACCAACCTCAACTTCTCTTCAACCAGCTGATTGATGGAGGTCCCAGGTGTCGGACCCCTACCGATCTGATATTCATGACCTATCTCGAGAATAGGTCATTAATATCAAAATCGTAGAAAACCCCTTTAGTTTAAAAAGCATAACAAATGCGACGGTGCAGTGTGTTTGTTAACATCAACCATACATTTACCCATAGCTATATCTGTCAGTGTCACACTGACATTTACTATTGCCGTCATTGAATTAAAGAGCTTAAAAAGGAGTGAGAAATGAAAATTTAGGGGAAAAATAAACGAGTCCTAGGAGACCTCAGAGTGTGATACCAATCAGGCCAGTCGGAGCACTTTTGATTTGGGTAGAATTCAGACATGAATTAAACTTTTGGACCAATTCAGTCCAATCGGACTCAAAGAAATTCAAAAACTTCGCTCATCTCTACTTGCCAATCATCTTTCCAAAATATATATATTTTTTAAACAGTTTTTATTAGGTTTTAATCAGGATTAGAGTTGAGCGGACACCTGGATGTTTGGGTTCGACGGGTTCGGCCGAACTTCGGAAAAAAGTTCGAGTTGACCCCGAACTTGACCCTGAACCCCATTAAAGTCAATGGGGACCCGAACTTTTGAGCACTAAAATGGATGTAAAAATGTCATGGAAAGGGCTAGAGGGCTGCAAATGGTGTCAAAATGTGGTTAAGAGCATGGCAAGTGCTGTACAAACAAATGTGGATAGGGAAATGACTTAAAATAAAATAACATAAAATACGTAAAAATAAAAAATAATAATCTTGATCTAGGAGGACCAGGTCCATATGGAGTAGGAGGTTGAGGAGGCGGTGGATGTGGCGGTGTAGGTGGAAGTGGCGGTGTAGGAGGAGGAGGAGGTAGCCTACACTGCTTTTTGGTTAAAAAAAAATATATATATTTTTTAAATTAGGCTACACCCCAAAACATTGGGAAATATAACCCTCCAGTCGTGCTAAACACACGTTCAGACAATACACCGGCTGCAGGGCAGGCCAGCACCTCCAAGGGGTAAAGAGCAAGCTCAGGCCATGTGCAGCACGCCAGACCAGCAGGGTATTGCGATTGTGAGGTCACGGTTAATGGGCAAGCGAGGGTTACTCACAGTTCTGTAGGAAAACCCTGGGCAGGCGTACAGCAGTGAAGGAGAGGCTGGCACAGTAGACCTCTGGGGCACACTCTGCATTTAGGGACCAGGCCTGATGGTGGATGAGGTGCCCTGGATGTTGCAGGTGTTTTATGTGCCTGGGGCAAGGTCCCTTTAAGAAACGTGACGCCAGTGCTTGTAACGGTGGCACACCGATTTATAGTTGTAGTAAATGAGGAACACGGTGTTATGGTGAACCAAACTTTTCCTTTACTAGCAACAGTTCAACTTTGTACAGTAAGATGTAAATTCAGTTCCACATATCAGATGCACTTCACAAGCAGGCTTTCACAATTATGGCAGGTATACTGTTCCTTGCAAGATACTCAGAGGGTAAACAACAACACACACAGATCAGGCTGTACCTTCTCCTCAGAAATAGTGTACACTGTTCCTTAGAACTCCTGTCTGGTTTTTATCCCAAGGCCCGGATGCCCCAATGCTGGCTTTTATCCTTGGTAACAATCTTCCTCAGGTATTTATCCTTGCTTTACATTAATACTCCTTCTGCCCTTCAGCTTACCTGATTAGCTGGATACACTGGCTCTGCTTGGCTTGTGGGAACTGCAGGTTTCTCCCAGGAGGCAAACTCTTCTCTTGGGGTGAATCTTCTGAGCTAACAGAGGCTCAGGAAACTTCAGGCAGGCTATGACTGTACTACTAGCCACCTGGAATGCACTAATCTCCCCTGTCTGGGCCTAGCTATATATACTAAGGGCTCTGTAATGTCTAGGAGGCTAAACTGCACCCTAACAGGCCTGACACCCAGATAACACAGGGAAATGATCATAACACATCACATTAATGCAATAGACATATTAACCTTTGTGTAATGCCCACCTTTACCTAGTGGGACACTACACATGTGCCCAATTTTAGGACCCAGAAGTTGCAGGGGCTGATCCCTGTTAGTCAGTTCGTGTAGGCGTGTGCACACTTACTGCCCCACCATGTCGCACGTCCCCGTGATGTTCAAGATCCAATTTTGTATCTGCTCTATCAAATTTCGATGTTCTTTTATGCGCCTACCATGGTGATCACGGGTGGCGGGGAATCAGGGTTCCAGGCCGGAGAGGGAGCGTGAGAAAGAGAGACCACATCCAAGGGAGGATTCATTCTTTCAAATTTAAAATTTAGTGTTGAAATATGGGAGAAATTATTAAAGCATAAAAGTGTGACAACTTTTCAAAGTTTAAACATTGAATAAAAGGATGTGGCGCGCATCAATTACTGAATAATTTATTAAATTGTATTCCCTGTCACCTATGCAGAGCAGTGGTTTATTAACGTCTAAAAATGTATAATGTCAACCCAAGAATGTAACAGAAAAATTATTGAAATTTATTAAGCTGTCAACTAGGTAGAGGAGGGGTATATTACACCCAAATATTTGTGAATGTCACCAAAAAAAGTAACTGACAATTTTTTTTTTTTTTTCCGGTCTACTAGGTATAGGAGTGGTAAATCACACCCAAAAATTGGTGAATTTCACCATAACATGTAACTGACAATTTATTTTTATTTTTTTACTGGTACACTAGGTATAGAAGTGGTACTATACACACCAAAATTGGTGAATTTCACCCTAAAATGTAAATGACAATTTTTTTTTTTGTTTAACCTGTCTACTAGGTATAGCAGTGTTACTATACACACCAAAATTTGTTATTTTTACCATAAAATGTAACTGACAATTTTATTTTTATTTTTTACCGGTCTACTAGGTATAGGAGTGGTACTATACACCCAAAAATTGGTGAATTTCACCCGAAAATGTAAATGACAAAGTAGTGAAATGATATAAAATAAAACACGTACAAAAAAAATAATGGATTTATGAGGTGGAGTTCCATATGGAGTAGGAGTTTGAGGAGGCGGTGGATGTAGCGGAGTAGGTGGAAGCGGTGGTGGAGGAGGACGAGATAGCCAACACAGGTTTTTGGTTTTAATTTAATTTTGTAAAATTAGGGTACACTCCAAAAGAGTGTGAAATATCCAAAATACAAACATGAGCAATTGCGCTGCAGTATAACAATGGCTGGTTAGTGCCGGTATACATGTCTGTTCTGCACAAGGTACGGACAAGTCCTGAGGGATCCATGCATGGTTCATTTTTATGAACGTCAGCTTGTCCACATTGGCTGTGGACAGGCGGCTGCGCTTGTCTGTGATGACGCCCCCTGCCGTGCTAAACACACGTTCAGATAATACACTGGCTGCAGGGCAGGCCAGCACCTCCAAGGCGTAAAGGGCAAGCTCAGGCCATGTGCCCAATTTGGAGACCCAGAAGTTGAAGGGGGCAGACCCATCAGTCAGTACATGTAGGCGTGTGCACACATACTGCTCCACCATGTTGGTGAAATGCTGCCTCCTGCTAAGACGTTCCATATCAGCTGGTGGTGATGGTTGTTGTGGCGTGCTGACAAAGCTTTTCCACATTTCGGCCATGCTAACCCTGCCTTCTGAGGTGATGGTGGTGCCCCAGCTGCATTGGCGACCTCTTTCTCGTCCTCTGCCTTCGCCTTGTGCTTCCACTGTGCCCCCGCTGTCAGGTGGGAATGCCACCAGCAGCGCGTCTACCAGCGTGCGCTTGTACTCGCGCATCTTACGATCACGCTCCATATTAACATCTCTTATTCTTATATCTACAGAGCTGTGTAAGGAATCATTTTTTGCAGGACAATCGTAAAATTACAACTGTAGTTTTTATTGAAGGTGAAGTAAAAAAAGAAAACGAATCAGAAATTTATATTTTTTTTCCAAGGTCTTCATAGGAACATATCTGGCTTCTCTTCCTTGTTATGGACAACAGCACAATGGAGATTAAACACCGGTTCTCCTAATCTGTAGGATTCTTTTTGGTTGAAGGAATGGAAGACAGATTCATAGGAATCAATGTTTTGAAAAGCATGTAGCACTGCATTTTAACATCAAACCTATAGGCGCCTTTCACACGAACGATACAGATTGGCTCAGGATGCGTTCAGTAAAACTCGCACCATTTTGCAAGCAATTCAGTTGGTTTTGTCTGCGATTGCATTCAGTTTTTTCTGCGCGGGTGCAATGCGTTTTGATGCATTTTTCACGAGTGTGATAAAACAACTGAAGGTTTACAAACATATCTTAGCAACCATCAGTGAAAAACGCATTCCATCCGGACTTGCTTGCGGATGCAATACGTTTTTCACTGAAGCCCCATTCACTTCTATGGGACCAGGGTTGCTTGAAAAACGCAGAATATAGAACATGCTGCGTTTTTCACGCCACGCAGAACTGATGCGTAAAAAAAAAGAAAAAAAAAAGCTCATGTACACAGACCCATTGAAATAAATGGGTCAGGATTCAGTGTGGGTGCTATGCGTTCGCATTACACCCACGTAGAAAACCCACTCGTGTGAAAGAGGCCATAGAAATGCGGTCTTTGGACAGATTCTTAAAGGGTTTCTACCACCAGAAATACACTTTTATTATATGCTAATGAGCCTCTAGGTGCTATGTGGGTGTAAAATCAGCACCTAGAGGCTCCATCTACTCACCCATTATGCCGCCCAGGTCCAGTGTTGTGCCCGCCCAGCTCCTCTTGATTGATGGCACGGTCCACTGCATCGCTGCCAAAATCCCACGCCTGTGCCGTTCACTTCTGTCTTCGGCGCAGGCGCAGTGAGTGAAGGCCGCTCTCCTGATGCCGGCTTCCTCACTGTGATGTAGTCGGCGCAGGCGCAGTGAGGAATCCGGCACCAGGATCGCATCATTCACTCACTGCGCCGAAGACAGAAGTGAACGGCGCAGGCACGGGATTTCGGCAGCGATGCGGCGGACCGTGACATCAATCAAGAGGAGCTGGGCAGGCACAACACTGGACCTGGAAGGGATAAAGCGTGAGTAGACAGAGCCTCTAGGTGCTGATTTTACACCCACATAGCACCTAGAGGCTCATTAGCATATTATAAAAGTGCTTTTTTAACAAAAACGGCTGCAGGGACTAACGTTAGAAACATACTGATATGTAGTGCTGACATTGGTGCATCGCTAATGTCAGTCAGCTACATAACAGTATTTCTGGTGGTAGAAACCCTTTAAATGCAAAATAAGAGCTTGCCGAGACTGGGAAGTGGAATTCAATCAGACCAGGCTTTCAAAAATAAACTGCTCAATAATACAACAGTATATATTCAACCCTTCACACAGTTGGACAAGCTCAGTCTGGAGACTCTTCTCTGCATATAGGACTAATATTATACCACTCCCTGCTGGTAATCCTTTTACTCCGATTTCCAAGTGCTCTAGAACATGGACCTTAGCACAAGATGGATCATTTCCAAACAGGTCGATATCTATATAGCATAATCTGTCTGCAAAAGGCATTGGATATGGTTGAGAACCAAGGCTAAGAAACCCTTCTGGAGAGGCTTGGGGGCCATTACTGCCAGGTGTGACCTTGGAAGAAGATGCAGAGTCACTAGAATCCTCAGGATGTGAATAAATCCAGACAAGCTCTCGTTTCAGTAGAAGATCTAGGTTGGACTTCTGAGCGGCAATAGGAGACCAACTTTGAACCAGCAATCCACCAGGAAGCAATTGCTCTCTTGTCTTTGACTCCTCAAGGAATCTGAGAACTTCCTCTGGTCCCAGAACAGATAGCTTTTTGGATCTGTCTTCATTATTGACTCGAGACTCCAGTAACCTGAGTTTTGCTTCCAACTGGTCAGCAGAAACAAGTACAGGTATCACTGCCTAATGGGGAACACAATGAACATAGGAGAGAGGTTCAGATTCAAAAGATTCAATGCAATACATAGATGAATTGTTATAAAAGTAGAAGAGGAACAAATGGAAAACAACAAAACTAGTTCTGAGTAAGGCTTCTTTCACACGACAGTATGGCTTTTTCAGTGTTTTGCGGTCCGTTTTAAATGGATCCGTTGTTCCGTTTTTTGTTTCCGTTGTGTTTCCTTTCCGTTTTTCCGTTCCGTTTTTCCGTATGGCAAATACAGTATACAGTAATTTCATAGAAAAAATTGGGCTGGGCATAACATTTTCAATAGATGGTTCCGCAAAAAACGGAACGGATACGGAAGACATACGGATGCATTTCCGTATGCATTCCGTTTTTTGCGGACCCATAGACTTTAATGGAGCCACGGAACGTGATTTGCGGCCAAATATAGGACATGTTCTATCTTTCAACGGAACGGAAAAAACGGAAATACGGAAACGGAATGCATACGGAGTACATTCCGTTTTTTTTGCGAAAACCATTGAAATGAATGGTTCCATATACATACCGTATACGGAACGCAAAAAACGGTCCGCAAAACGGAAAAAAAAAACAGTTGTGTGAAAGAGGCCTAAATCAAAGTAATCAAAGTGGACTTCAATCCAAATTTCAGGGAATATTCAATTTGCTAGGAAGCCAAATTTCCTCATGCTTCATGGTAACAAAACTATTTTCTCTGAAATGGCATTAAAAATAAAATCATACTTAACTCATCTATTTGAGCGCGAAGAGGCTGCTGCAGCCATCTTGCTTGAAGTTCCAGTGCAAAATCTTGTGCGCGGGGACCCATGACATCCCCCGCCGTATGAGATTTTGTGCTGGATCTTCAAGCAAGATGGCCACGATGGCCTCTTTGTGCTCAAATGGATAAGGCAAGTACAATTTATTATTTTATTTTTTAACTGATCAACCCCTGTAAGACCTTAATAATAATCTCAGATGCCACGATCAGCAATGAACCTGGCATCTGAGAGGGTTGAATGACAGGTGGTGGAACAATTGCGCCAGTAGTCATTGCGCCCGGTGCTTACAAAGAAATGCACTGCATGACGAAACAAGTCTTCAAGCAAATTTATTTTATTTTATTCGGCAATGCAGCCGAATCGAATCTCTAAACGAAAAAAAAAAAAAACAACAACATAGGAAACATAAAAAATAAACAGATTACAAAAATAGATAAGTTATTCCAACCAATAGTCTAATAATTAAAGTTTGTAAATTGAAGAAGATTGAACATTTAAACACATGTATTACCTGTTTGCCAATGAAGCTGTAATACTTTTCCTCTAATCATACCATTATAATGACTAAAATAATAGATAGCGGAGGTGCAATAGACATCGCTTATCTAGACTTTAGTAAGGCTTTTGATACTGTCCCACATAGAAGGGTTATCAATAAATTGCAGTCTTTGGGCTTGGACTCCCATATTGTTGAATGGATTAGGCAGTGGCTGAGGGACAGGCAACAGAGGGTTGTAGTCAATGGAGTATATTCAGACCATGGTCTTGTTACCAGTGGGGTACCTCAGGGATCTGTTCTGGGACCCATATTGTTTAATATCTTTATCAGCGAAATTGCAGAAGGCCTCGATGGTAAGGTGTGTCTTTTTGCTGATGACACAAAGATTTGTAACAGGGTTGATGTTCCTGGAGGGATACACCGAATGGAAAAGGATTTAGGAAAACTAGAGGAATGGTCAAAAATCTGGCAACTAAAATTTAATGTCGATAAGTGCAAGATAATGCACCTGGGGCGTAAAAACCCAAGAGCAGAATATAAAATCAGTGATACAGTCCTAACCTCAGTATCTGAGGAAAGGGATTTAGGGGTCATTATTTCAGAAGACTTAAAGGTAGGCAGACAATGTCATAGAGCAGCAGGAAATGCTAGCAGAATGCTTGGGTGTATAGGGAGAGGCATTACCAGTAGAAAGAGGGAGGTGCTCATGCCGCTCTACAGAGCACTAGGGAGACCTCATTTGGAGTATTGTGCTCAGTACTGGAGACCATATCTCCAGAAGGATATTGATACTTTGGAGAGAGTTCAGAGAAGAGCTACCAAACTGGTACATGGATTGCAGGATAAAACTTACCAGGAAAGATTAAAGGACCTTAACATGTATAGCTTGGAAGAAAGACGAGACAGAGGGGATATGATAGAAACTGCTAAATACATAAAGGGAATAAACAAGGTAAAAGAGGAGAGAAAATTTAAAAGAAGAAAAACTTCTACAAGAGGACATAGTTTTAATTTAGACGGGCAAAGGTTTAAAAGTAATATCAGGAAGTATTACTTTACTGAGAGAGTAGTGGATGCATGTAATAGCCTTCCTGCAGAAGTGGTAGCTGCAAATACAGTGAAGGAGTTTAAGCATGCATGGGATAGGCATAAGGCCATCCTTCATATAAGATAGGGACAGGGGCTATCCATAGTACTCAGTATATTGGGCAGACTAGATGGGCCAAATGGTTCTTATCTGCCGACACATTCTATGTTTCTGTGTTTCTATATATTATTAATGATCCCAGTTTGATACAGTATGATACACTGGACATTTAATGACAAGGTGCAGAACTTTATTACAACATTGGTTTGTTAGTCTAGTTAAATTGCTAGTTAAAAATTAACGTTGATAAGATATGGTGGGGGAGGGTTTATTTTGCTATACTTGACTAAGGGACCTGTTAATTGGTTTTGGGGTGAGATTGGATTCTCCACAAGCAAAGAGATGCATGGTTTTCTTCGTTTTTCTTCCCTGTGCAGACAGGCTGAAGGTGCCATTGTGGAATACTAAGGGGCTAAAAGGTAGGCTTAAGCTTATAGGAGTGTTTAAAAATAGACCAGATACAGTTGTGGTAGCAGAAACTCATCTGACTAAATATGATGTAAGGAAATACTATGGTCACAGTTCAGAACTTCAGTCAGCAAAATTAGAAATGACCACAAGTCTTCCTTATACACTCCTGTTAATAGGAAGCTAAGGTTAACACTAGCTTCTTCCCCAGAACTTGCTGCAAGGCTAGTTGGACTGGAGAGAAATCACATTATGTCTGGAGTAAGGTAGCAGAAAATTGGTGCAAGTTCACTGGAAGCAGACATTCTAGAAAGACCAGAAAGGGTGCAAAGAGTTGTAGAACCAGGAGAGACAGATTGTGCCTAAACAGCAGATTGGTTAATGCAGAAACTTGACACGGTCAGAATAGCAGGAAAATCAGAAGCCATATCAAGAAACAAGGGGTTAAATCAAGAAAACAAGCCAAGGTAGGTACACAGTGTTGACAAGCAGATCTTCAGTTCAGACATAAAGCATATGACTTAATAGGATGGAAGAATTTCCTCCGGCTCCTACTACCTAACCCCTTCCCCTTAAATAATCCTACCGACACCAACTTGCTTTGGTGAAAATGACCATGACGGCCAGATTTTATTATTCCATACATTATAAGCAACATCTTACACCATATAACATGAATAGTAATAATAACAGGCACTTTAACACATCTGTCAACGTTATCACCTACTGCACCGTGACCAAGGATTCTGGAGGGCAACCCAAACAAGCTGTATTCTCCTTAACCGTCTCCCCTTATGCTTCAAACTTACCCTTGGCCGCACTCACCGACCCCAGGGCACCAAATGCTTGAAGTATACAAGTATCTCCCCCTGTAGGCCTTTTAGCCCAAACAGGAGCCCCATCCTTGGCATTAACAAACCACATGAGATGCAGACTCTAACATGTCATGCATCTCTTAACCATTGTATTGCTCCCCAGGATCTCATATCAAGCAGCCCTTTATAAGCTGCCATCAAGTACCTAACCACTACCAGGGTGGGAGAGTGGGAAACTGACGCGCTCTCAACTGGCAACTGCCCAAAACCCCTCCCTCTACACTTTATATACAGCCCGCCAACCTTGCTAACTCCACCCTTCTTTAGTCTAAACCAGCCCTTCCAATACCATTCCCAACCACATTAACCCTAGCCTAGCCTACAGTCTTCCCCCCAAGTCAATCCGCACTACGCTATGTCTGCACCTCGCTCCGTTGCTATTCGAAGCACAAAAAGAGCCACTTTACACAATCACAGGCAACTGGCAATGATTAACTGACTTAAATACTCCACCTAGCTATGGGTTTGTATGCTGAGCCAGGAACCATGCACATCATGGCTTGCTAAACTAGTCCCGACAGAAACTACATCTTTTGTATTAGCCATGGAAAACCACCTCTTCTTGCTTGAACTCTTCAATGTTGTAGGAGTGTAATTTATGATGCAGGCATCTCTTCTCAGCATCCTCCCAATGAACCTTCCAGTTCCCAGTACTTTGTGGAACATGCTCAGTCCCTTTTTCATGGTGCAGTATGGGCACTTCCTACTCTAGTACTGTGCATTTCTGCACCCTATTAGCCTCCTGGACTATATATCAGATACACCAGAGAAGGAAATGGTCTTCTCCCAGCTTCTCCATTTTCAGGCCTGTGCCCCAGTAGCAGTAATCATTTGGTGACATGGCACCTGCTATGCTCAGTAGGACCCACACTGGCCTGGGGATGATGTACTCTGTTCACCAGGGAAGCGGGGCTAGGCAATATATTTTTTTAACTAATTAAGGAGCAGCATTAACCACCTCCGGACCGCCTAACGCAGATTCGCGTTCCGGAGGTGGCAGCGCTGCGCACAGTCACGCATATACGCGTCATCTCGCGAGACGCGAGATTTCCTGTGAACGCGCGCACACAGGCGCGCGCGTTCACAGGATCGGAAGGTAAGCGAGTGGATCTCCAGCCTGCCAGCGGCGATCGTTCGCTGGCAGGCTGGAGATGTGATTTTTTTAACCCCTAACAGGTATATTAGACGCTGTTTTGATAACAGCGTCTAATATACCTGCTACCTGGTCCTCTGGTGGTCCCCTTTGTTTGGATCGACCACCAGAGGACACAGGTAGCTCAGTAATATGTTGCACCAAGCACCACTACATTACACCCCCCCCTGTCACTTATTAACCCCTTATTCACCCTTGATCACCCCTGATCACCCCATATAGACTCCCTGATTACCCCCCTGTAATTGATTACCCCCCTGTCATTGATCACCCCCCTGTAAAGCTCTATTCAGACGTCCGCATGATTTTTACGTTTCACTGATAGATGGATCGGATCCGCAAAACGCATACAGACGTCTGAATGGAGCCTTACAGGGGCGTGATCAATGACTGTGGTGATCACCCCATATAGACTCCCTGATCACCCCCCTGTCATTGATTACCCCCCTGTAAAGCTCCATTCAGACGTCCGCATGATTTTTACGGATCCACTGATAGATGGATCGGATCCGCAAAACGCATACGGACGTCTGAATGGAGCCTTACAGGGGCGTGATCAATGACTGTGGTGATCACCCCATATAGACTCCCTGATCACCCCCCTGTCATTGATCACCCCCCTGTAAAGCTCCATTCAGACGTCCGCATGATTTTTACGGATCCACTGATAGATGGATCGGATCCGCAAAACGCATATGGACGTCTGAATGGAGCCTTACAGGGGCGTGATCAATGACTGTGGTGATCACCCCATATAGACTCCCTGATCACTCCCCTGTCATTGATCACCCCCCTGTAAAGCTCCATTCAGATGTCCGCATGATTTTTACGGATCCACTGATAGATGGATCGGATCCGCAAAACGCATACGGACGTCTGAATGGAGCCTTACAGGGGCGTGATCAATGACTGTGGTGATCACCCCATATAGACTCCCTGATCACCCCCCTGTCATTGATTACCCCCCTGTAAAGCTCCATTCAGATGTCCGCATGATTTTTACGAATCCACTGATAGATGGATCGGATCCGCAAAACGCATACGGAAGTCTGAATGGAGCCTTACAGGGGCGTGATCAATGACTGTGGTGATCACCCCATATAGACTCCCTGATCACCCCCCTGTCATTGATTACCCCCCTGTCATTGATCACCCCCCTGTAAAGCTCCACTCAGATGTCCGCATGATTTTTACGAATCCACTGATAGATGGATCGGATCCGCAAAACGCATACGGACGTCTGAATGGAGCCTTACAGGGGCGTGATCAATGACTGTGGTGATCACCCCATTTAGACTCCCTGATCACCCCCCCTGTCATTGATTACCCCCCTGTCATTGATCACCCCCCTGTAAAGCTTCATTCAGACGTCCGCATGATTTTTACGGATCCACTGATAGATGGATCGGATCCGCAAAACACATACAGGCGTCTCCCTGGAGCCTTCCAGGGGGGGTGATCACCCCATATAGACTCCCTGATCACCCCCCTGTCATTGATCACCCCCCCCTGTCATTGATCACCCCCCCTGTCATTGATCACCCCCCCTGTAAGGCTGCATTCAGATGTCCGTATGATTTTTACGGATCCACGGATCTGATCCACAAAATACATACGGACATCTGAATGGAGCCTTATAGGGGTGTGATCAATGACAGGGGGGTGATCACCCCATATAGACTCCCTGATCACCCCCCTGTCATTGATCACCCCCCTGTCATTGATCACCCCCCTGTAAGGCTCCATTCAGACATTTTTTTGTCCCAAGTTAGCGGAAATTATTATTTTTTTCTTACAAAGTCTCATATTCCACTAACTTGTGTCAAAAAATAAAATCTCACATGAACTCACCATACCCCTCACGGAATCCAAATGCGTAAAATTTTTTAGAGATTTATATTCCAGACTTCTTCTCACGCTTTAGGGCCCCTAGAATGCCAGGGCAGTATAAATACCCCACATGTGACCCCATTTCGGAAAGAAGACACACCAAGGTATTCCGTGAGGGGCATATTGAGTCCATGAAAGATTGAAATTTTTGTCACAAGTTAGCGGAAAGTGAGACTTTGTGAGAAAAAAAAAATATATATCAATTTCCGCTAACTTGTGCCAAAAAAAAAAAATTTCTATGAACTCGCCATGCCCCTCATTGAATACCTTGGGGTGTCTTCTTTCCAAAATGGGGTCACATGTGGGGTATTTATACTGCCCTGGCATTCTAGGGGCCCTAAAGCGTGAGAAGAAGTCTGGGATCCAAATGTCTAAAAATGCCCTCATAAAAGGAATGTGGGCCCCTTTGCGCATCTAGGCTGCAAAAAAGTGTCACACATCTGGTATCGCCGTACTCAGGAGAAGTTGGGCAATGTGTTTTGGGGTGTCATTTTACATATACCCATGCTGGGTGAGATAAATATCTTGGTCAAGTGCCAACTTTGTATAAAAAAATGGGAAAAGTTGTCTTTTGCCGAGATATTTCTCTCACCCAGCATGAGTATATGTAAAAAGACACCCCAAAACACATTGCCCTACTTCTCCTGAATACGGCGATACCACATGTGTGACACTTTTTTGCAGCCTAGGTGGGTAAAGGGGCCCACATTCCAAAGAGCACCTTTCGGATTTCACAGGTCATTTACCTACTTACCACACATTAGGGCCCCTGGAAAATGCCAGGGCAGTATAACTACCCCACAAGTGACCCCATTTTGGAAAGAAGACACCCCAAGGTATTCCGTGAGGGGCATGGCGAGTTCCTAGAATTTTATATTTTTTGTCACAAGTTAGCGGAAAATGATGATTTTTTATTTATTTTTTTCCTTACAAAGTCTCATATTCCACTAACTTGTGACAAAAAATAAAAACTTCCATGAACTCACTATGCCCATCACGAAATACCTGGGGGTGTCTTCTTTCCAAAATGGGGTCACTTGTGGGGTAGTTATACTGCCCTGGCATTCTAGGGGCCCAAATGTGTGGTAAGAAGTTTGAAATCAAAATGTGTAAAAAATGACCAGTGAAATCCGAGAGGTGCTCTTTGGAATATGGGCCCCTTTGCCCACCTAGGCTGCAAAAAAGTGTCACACATATCTCCGTACTCAGGAGAAGTTGGGGAATGTGTTTTGGGGTGTCATTTTACATATACCCATGCTGGGTGAGAGAAATATCTTGGCAAAATACAACTTTTCCCATTTTTTTATACAAAGTTGGCATTTGACCAAGATATTTATCTCACCCAGCATGGGTATATGTAAAATGACACCCCAAAACACATTCCCCAACTTCTCCTGAGTACGGCGATACCACATGTGTGGCACTTTTTTGCAGCCTAGGTGGGCAAAGGGGCCCATATTCCAAAGAGCACCTTTCGGATTTCACTGGTCATTTTTTACAGAATTTGATTTCAAACTCCTTACCACACATTTGGGCCCCTAGAATGCCAGGGCAGTATAACTACCCCACAAGTGACCCCATTTTGGAAAGAAGACACCCCAAGGTATTCGCTGATGGGCATAGTGAGTTCATGGAAGTTTTTATTTTTTGTCACAAGTTAGTGGAATATGAGACTTTGTAAGAAAAAAAAAATAATAAAAAATCATCATTTTCCACTAACTTGTGACAAAAAATAAAAAATTCTAGAAACTCGACATGCCCCTCACGGAATACCTTGGGGTGTCTTCTTTCCAAAATGGGGTCACTTGTGGGGTAGTTATACTGCCCTGGCATTCTAGGGGCCCAAATGTGTGGTAAGGAGTTTGAAATCAAATTCTGTAAAAAATGACCAGTGAAATCCGAAAGGTGCTCTTTGGAATATGGGCTCCTTTGCCCACCTAGGCTGAAAAAAAGTGTCACACATCTGGTATCTCCGTTTTCAGGAGAAGTTGGGGAATGTGTTTTGGGGTGTCATTTTACATATACCCATGCTGGGTGAGAGAAATATCCAAAGAGCACCTTTCGGATTTCACTGGTCATTTTTTACAGAATTTGATTTCAAACTCCTTACCACACATTTGGGCCCCTAGAATGCCAGGGCAGTATAACTACCCCACAAGTGACCCCATTTTGGAAAGAAGACACCCCAAGGTATTCGCTGATGGGCATAGTGAGTTCATGGAAGTTTTTATTTTTTGTCACAAGTTAGTGGAATATGAGACTTTGTAAGAAAAGAAAATAAAAAATCATCATTTTCCGCTAACTTGTGACAAAAAATAAAAAGTTCTATGAACTCACTATGCCCATCAGCGAATACCTTAGGGTGTCTACTTTCCGAAATGGGGTCATTTGTGGGGTGTTTGTACTGTCTGGGCATTGTAGAACCTCAGGAAACATGACAGGTGCTCAGAAAGTCAGAGCTGCTTCAAAAAGCGGAAATTCACATTTTTGTACCATAGTTTGTAAACGCTATAACTTTTACCCAAACCATTTTTTTTTTTTTACCCAAACATTTTTTTTTATCAAAGACATGTAGAACAATAAATTTAGAGCAAAATGTATATATGGATCTCGTTTTTGTTGCAAAATTTTACAACTGAAAGTGAAAAATGTCATTTTTTTGCTAAAAAATCGTTAAATTTCGATTAATAACAAAAAAAGTAAAAATATCAGCAGCAATGAAATACCACCAAATGAAAGCTCTATTAGTGAGAAGAAAAGGAGGTAAAATTCATTTGGGTGGTAAGTTGCATGACCGAGCAATAAACAGTGAAAGTAGTGTAGGTCAGAAGTGTAAAAAGTGGCCTGGTCTTTCAGGGTGTTTAAGCCATGGGGGCTGAGGTGGTTAATAAGAGAGAACTACTGTTAGGGGGTCACTTCAGGGACAGCACAGTTTTAGGCTATACACTGATTGCCAGCATTACTGTAAAGGCGGAACTAAGGTGGCAAAACAACTGTGTGAAGACAGTAAGGGGGAATTCTACTATATAGGGCACTGAGGGGGCATTCTATAAGGGGGAAAAACTACTTTGTGGAATTAGCTATCACGGGGCGCCAAAGGCACACTCGGTCTCCCATCAACCGCAGACCAGGGAGGCTTTGCTAGCTGGGAGGCTCCCTGCTCCTAGGTCTGCCTTGGGCGCTGAGCTGATCACTCGGTGCTCGACTTGTCTGTCTGTCGGTCATGTGACGCTGGCCACGTACATGACCCTCACTCCCCACTATAAATACAGGCTGCCTGCTGGCCACAGGTTGCCTGTTAATTCTAGGTTCCAGGCTATTTGTTGGACTACTGAATACTCACCTGATCCTGTTCCCTGACGATCCTTTGCCTGCTCCTCCTGTACTGTGCATCTCTCCTTCCATCTGACGATTCTTTGCGGACTCCTGTTGTACTTTGTTTCTCTCCTGCTATTTGACCTCGGCTTTTCCTGACTATCCTCTGCTCATTCCTTAGTACTGCGTAGCTCTCTAGGTATTGACCCGATCCGTTCATGTTCCTTTATTTGTCTTGTCTGTCTTCCCAGCACGTATCCTAAGTTAGGGACTGCCGTCTAGTTGTCCCCTGTCATTAGGACTTGCGAGGCAAGTAGGCAGAGCCAGGGGTGAGGGTGGAACGCAGTGGTCACTATCCTCCCCCCTGTGTGTAGTGTACGTGACCGTCACAGATTAACAGGCCATAACCTAACCACTGTATCATGAATACTCTGGTGTCCTTGACTGACCATGTCTCTAACCTGACACAAATGGTGCAGGAGCTAGGGGACAAACTCTGTTCTTTTGAGCTAGGACAAGGTACATCCATCCCTCAGGCCTCCAGTCTACATTTAGAGCCCCAGATTAAGCTTCCTGAGCCCTTTTCTGGAGATCGGAAGAAGTTTATTTCCTTTAAAGAAAATTGTTAACTTTTTTCCATTTGCGCCCCCTTATCCTCTGGGCCCGAGAGTCAACGCATGGGCATTGTCATTTCCCGGTTACAGGGTGATCCCCAGTACTGGGCATTTTCTTTACCTGCTGTCGCAAGTTGTTTAACATCAGTGGAGGTTTTTTTCAGGCCCTGGGTACCCTGTATGATGAACCAGACAGGACACTGGTAGCCGAGACTGCTCTAAAGGTTCTGGTTCAGGGCGATCTACTTGCGGAGGAGTATTGCACCCAATTCAGAAGGTGGTGTGTTCTCTCAGGATGGAATGAACCAGCACTTAAGAGTCAGTTCAGGTCAGGTCTGTCTGATAACTTAAAGGATCTTCTAGTGAGTTATCAGCTTCCAGAGACTCTAGAGGAGATGATGACCCTTGTAGTCCGACTTGACCGATGGGTTAGAGAGAGACGACAGGAATGACAGTTCTCTCCTCAGGTGGTGGTCCAGCCTGAGGTCTATCCTAGAAACAATGCTGAGGTCTCTACCGAAGAACCTATGCAGGTCGGCATGACTCAAGGGAATCTGCGCTGCAGACGTGGAGTGTGTTTTTACTGCGGAGATCCTGACCATTGGATCAACCTGTGTCCTAAGAAGGCCCTCTCTGTTAAGTCTCCCAAGGCAACCTAAAGACCAGGTACACCCTGATATTACGAAATGTAAGCTTTTGGTACATATAACAATATCTCTGGGGGTTAATAAATGGCCGGGTAAGGCCTTTATTGACTCTGGTTCAGCGGCCAGCTTTATTGACTGAGTACGCCATTAGACTGGGTATTCCAATTTTTTCTCTTCCTACACCTATCCATGTCATGGCTATTGACGCCATTCCCCTGGTAAGTGGTATGGTGAGGTCATGTACCTCAGAGATTTCTTTAATCGTGGGGGTGTGCCACTCTGAGAAATGTTCCCTCTTAGTCCTGGAGAACTTACCGGTCGAGGTGGTACTAGGGTTGCTTTGGCTCCGATTACACAACCCCACTATTAATTGGTCCAGGGGGGAGTTGGTGAAATGGGGACCTAAGTGTGACTCGTGCTTGTCTGTGGTACAAGCTGGGCTCTCAGTAGAATCTGATATATTACCCACGGTCATTAGGGAATATTCTGATGTGTTCTCATCACCTACCCCGGAGGTTCTACCACCCCATAGACCTTATGATTGCACCATAGAGTTAGTAGAAGGTGCCAGGTTTCCTAAGGGGCGTATTTATAATCTCTCTAAGCCCGAACGCAAGGCCATGGAGCATTATATTAAGGAAAGCCTCGGTAAGGGGCACATTAGACCTTCTGTCTCTCCTATGGGAGCGGGGTTTTTCTTTGTTAAGAAGAAGGATGGTGGTCTTAGGCCTTGTATCGATTACCGGAAATTGAATAAGATCACTATCCAGAATAGATAGATACTCTCTCCCATGGATTCCGGATTTATTTAACCAGGTTCTGGGGGCAACGTGGTTTTCTAAGATTAACCTGAAAGGGGCATATAATCTAATCCGAATCAAGGAGGGAGACGAATGGAAGACGGCGTTCAATACTCAGGCAGGGCACTATGAATATCAGGTTATGCCTTTTGGACTCAGCAATGCCCCAGCTGTGTTCCAAAACTTTATGAATGATATTCTTAGAGAGTTTTTAGGTAAATTTGTCATTGTCTATCTTGACGACATTTTGATATTTTCTCCTGATTTCAAATCTCATGTGTCTCATGTTAGACAAGTATTAGAGGTGTTGAGGGAGAATCAGTTGTCCGCTAAACAAGAGAAATGTGTCTTTGGTGTACAGGAGATACTGTTTCTAGGGCATGTCCTGACCCCTCACGCCTTCAAGATGGATCCTGGTAAGGTACTAGCTATTAAGGAATGGGTAAGGCCTTCATCCGTAAAATAACTTATTACGGATTTTAACGCTGGAATAAAGGTCAACTATAATTTCACCTGAATTGAGCTGGATACTTTTTTTTTAATATTTTTTTTCTAATCTTCTGGACTTTACCGGATCCAGGTGTGGCATCCATGCACAAAGGGTGTTTGAAATCAACGCAGGTGAGAGCTGCCTTACTATATTATCTACAACGGTTCTTAGGTTTTGCCAATTACTACCGTAAATTTATTAAGAATTTTTCAGTAATTGCTAAACCGTTGACCGACCTTACTAAGAAAGGGGTGGATTTGGAGAACTGGTCTACTGAGGCCATTACTTCGTTTGAAACACTAAAAAAGGCATTCAGTAGCGCTCCCATTCTGATCCAGCCAGATCAGGAGAGACCTTTTATTGTGGAGGTGGATGCGTCTGAGGACGGCGCAGGAGCAGTCCTTTCACAAGGTCCTGCTAGTCTAACTAACCTGAGGCCGTGTGCATTCTTTTCCAGAAAATTTTCTTCCACCAAGAGAAACTACGACATAGGGAATCGGGACTTGCTGGCCATTAAGTGACATTTGAGGAGTGGAGGCATTTTCTGGAGGGGGCAAGGCATTGTGTAACTGTTGTCACTGACCATAAGAACCTTATGTTTCTCGAATCTGCTAAGAGGTTGAATCTCCATCAGGCTAGATGGGCACTGTTTTTTACTAGTTTTGAATTCTCCATTACTTTCAGGCCTGGAAGTAAAAACGTGAAGGCTGATTATCTCGGAGCTTCCATGCTTTTCAGCCTACAGAGGCACCGCCTGAATCCATCCTACCAGCAAATATCTTCGTAGCAGCCTTAACCCAAGATATCTCGGCTCTCATTAAGGCTGAACAACATCTGGCACAGGCAACCACCCCAACAGATAAGTTGTTTGTCCAGATACAATTTCGTCTCCAGCTTTTGGGTGAGTGTCATGATTCTGCCTTTTGTGGACATCTGGTTTTCAGTAGTGTTGATCACAAATATTCGAATTGCGAATTTTAATCGCGAATACCTGCACTTCGAAAATTCGAGAATATTTAGAATATCACAAAATATATTCGTAATCGCGAATATTTGAGTTTTTTTTAAATACCAGTTCATGCGAATTTTCGCAATCAAGAAAATAATGTTTAGATCATGAATTCGCGAATTCTCAAATATATGGCAAATATATGCCCAAATATTTGCGAAATATCGCGAATTCGAATATTGCCCTTGTCGCTCATCACTAGTTTTGAGGGCACTAGAGAGCTGGTTTCTAGATCTTATTGGTGGCCCACTCTATTTAGGAATGTCAAGTCCTACGTGTCAGCCTGTGAGGTTTGTGCTAGGTCTAAGACACCTAGGACTCGCCCTGCTGGTAACCTACGACCCCTACTCATTCCCAGTAGACCCTGGTCCCATATCTCGATGGACTTTATTACTGACCTGCCGCCAGTGGAGGGTAAGACTGTGGTTTGGGTAGTGGTCGATAGGTTTAGCAAGATGGTTCATTTCATTCCCCTGTCTAAACTCCCGAATGCCAAGACCCTGGCGTCTATTTTTGTGAAAGAAATTGTACGGTTACATGGTATCCCGGAAAATATTGTATCTGACAGGGGTGTGCAGTTTGTGTCCAAATTTTGGAGGGCTTTCTGTCCTCAGCCTACCACCCTGAGAGTAATGGGCAGACTGAACGCATTAATCAGTCTGTGGAACAATTCCTGAGGTCGTATGTTGCTGATGACCAGCAATTATGGGTTAAATACCTTCCGTTGGCTGAATTTGCTTTGAATAACCGTGTTAATTCTTCTGCTGGGGTCTCCCCTTTCTTTTGTAACCATGATTTTCATCCCCGTTTTCATTCTGGGTCGTCAGTCTGCTCCTCTAACCCTGAAGCGGATAAACTCTCCTCCGAACTGTGCACAGTTTGGGCCCGGGTTCAATCGAACCTAGAAAAGGCTCAAAGTTCTCAAAAACTCCGGCCGATAGGAGACGTTCCAAGGGAGTGAACTTTCAGGTTGGGGATAAAGTATGGTTGTCCTCCAAGAATCTATCTCTCAAGGTAGCTTCTAGAAAATTTGCTCCTCGTTTTATTGGACCGTATAAGTTCACGGAGGTGATTAATCTGGTATCGTTTAAGTTGGAGCTGCCCGAGTCATTCCACATTCATAATGTATTTCATAAATCTCTACTTAAAAAGTATTTTGAACCTTTTATACCATTGAAAACCTCGCCTCCGGCGGTTCTTGTTAGTAAGGCTGTCGAGTATGTGGTGTCTAAGATAGTGGATGTCAGGAGAGTGCGTAATTCCTTACAGTGCCTCATTCACTGGAAGGGGTATGGACCCGAAGAGAGATCTTGGGTACCCGCCAGGGAGGTTCATGCTCCTAGACTTGTTCCAAAATGTAATTTAGAACACCATGAAAGGCCATCGCCTAAAGTCTTGGATTCGGTGGCCCCTCGTAAAAGGGGGGGTACTGTCACGGGGCGCCAAAGGCGCACTCAGTCTCCTATCAGCCGCAGACCTGCTGCTTAGCTTCGGCAGCGAGGATCTGTGTTTGGCCTCATTCCCAGGGTGGCTTTGCTAGCTGGGAGGCTCCCTGCTCCTAGGTCTGCCTTGAGCGCCGAACTGATCACTCGGTGCTCAACTTGTCTGTCTGTCGGTCATGTGACGCTGGCCACGTCACATGACCCTCAGACCCCACTATAAATACAGGCTGCGTGCTGGCCGCAGGTTGCCTGTTAATTCTAGGTTCCTGGCTATTTGTTGGACTACTGAATACTCACCTGATCCTGTTCCCTGACGATCCTTTGCCTGCTCCTCCTGTACTGCGCATCTCTCCTGGTATCCTGACCCCGGCTTCCACCTGACGATTCTTTGCGGACTCCTGTTGTACTTTGTTTCTCTCCTGGTATTTGACCTCGGCTTTTCCTGACTATTCTCTGCTCATTCCTTAGTACTGCGTAGCTCTCTAGGTATTGACCCGGTCCGTTCACGTTCCGTTATTTGTCTTGTCTGTCTTCCCAGAACTAAGTTAGGGACTGCCGTCTAGTTGTCCCCTGTCATTAGGACTTACGAGGCCAGTAGGCAGGGCCAGGGGTGAGGGTGGAGCGCAGTGGTCACTATCCTCCCCCCTGTGTGTAGTGTATGTGACCGTCACAATAGCTGAATTTTGGTGCAGACGCAGAATCAACACTCCAACAGCAGCCGCCGCATGGTGTCTGCCTCACATTGTTTTTAATAGAAGCACTGCATTTCATGACCAGCAGTTTAAGGTTGTGACTGGGCAAAGATGGGGGTTTCCCACTTGGCACTGTGTCCAGATGGATGCCGCTTAAAGCAGTGACAGGTGTCCGCTTGAGGTTTAGCTCAATTCAGTGGAGCTAAACCACGAGTGGGTCCGCGGCCTTCAAAGTGAATAACCGCAGTGGTTTCTGCATCAGATTTTGACAGCATCAAAGTCCGACATGTGAACACACCATAAGGGGGAATAAAGGGGATTGGGTCGGATTGTGCAGATAAAGATTGGATGGAGTTAGTGCTGTACCAATAGAGTTACATTTATCTGGGTCTGTCTCTCTAGAGATAGAAATGGGGGTTGGGGTGTTAATGTCAGCCCAAGGGTAGAAAAACACCGCTGGCCGACACTAACACCTAGTGATAGTAATGCAGGTGTCCGTCAGATGCCTCCATTATAAACACCACACTTAAAAACCCCACAAAAAAAAATATATATATTACTTAAATAACCACTCTTCGACTCCAGCCCTTTAACTCCTTAAGGACACAGCCATATTTCGCCTTAAGGACCAGGCCATTTTTTGCAAATCTAACCAGTGTCTGTTATGCTGGACAGGATACAAGATACACAGAATACCACCAAACAAGTGTCTAGGCAAGAACCTGGGGATAAAGGTCACCTCCTGACAAATCCCTACCAGCTCTCCCTAAACTTCTATGCCCACGTTCAGACCCTGAAGGTGGGAATGAACGTGTCCCCGTGCCTAGGCTGAAGATTCCCTAAAATCCCTAAGATGGTGAAAGGGGGAAAGAGGCAGCCTGCTCCCTCAGGACCTGGAGGGGGCAGGCGTCTCTCTAACAGCCTAGACAGACAACCACAAGAAAAACAAAACCAACTTATCTTGTTACTGAGCAGGAACAGAAAATCCTTCCTTCCACTGAGCAAGACAGAAGCTATAGCCCACACAGGACACTGGGAGTGGGCATAATTTAAACTCATACCAACGACCCCACCCAGTGCACCTGAAGGGAGGCAGATACAGCTCAACTCCAAAATAAAAACAAAAGGCTACACACGTGCTGCTCACCTGGCAGACCTCCGCACATAACATGAGCAGGGCATGACAGTACCCCCCTTCTACAGGTGACCTCCGGACACCCCGGCCCAACTTTATCCGGGTGGGATCTGTGAAAAGCCCTCACCAGTCGGCTGGCCTTAACATCCACAGCCGGAACCCACATCCTCTCCTCAGGGCCGTATCCCCTCCAGTGTACCAGGTACTGAAGGGAATCCCGAAGAACTCTTGAGTCGAGAACCCTAGAGATCTCGAACTCTAAATTTCCATCAACCAGAACAGGGGGAATAGGCAATGGCGATGGTTCCACCGGTTTCACATATTTCTTCAGTAAAGACCTGTGGAACACATCAAGGATACTCCAAGTCTGCGGAAGATCCAGACGAAACGCTACTGGATTGACCACCGCAGATATTTTGTAAGGTCCAATAAATCTTCGACCCAGTTTCCAAGATGGTACTCTCAGTTTAATATTTTTAGTAGATAACCACACCAAATCACCCACACACAGGTCCGGACCGGTCATACGTCTCTTGTCAGCCATTCGCTTATACCTCTCACCCATCTTCTCCAAATTCACTTGGATCCTCCGCCAGATAGAAGACAAGGCAGAAGAAAATCTCTCCTTCTTTGGCATCCCAGAGGAACTAGTCCCAGAAAAGGTACCAAACTGAGGATGAAAACCATATGCGTCAAAAAATGGCGACTTACCCGTGAACTCCTGCCTACGGTTATTCAAAGCAAACTCTGCTAGGGATAAGAATGAGGACCATTCCTCCTTATTCTCAGCCACAAAGCACCTCAAGTAGGTCTCCAGGTTTTGATTAGTACGCTCTGTCTGCCCATTCGACTGCGGATGAAAAGCAGAAGAGAACGAAAGTTGAATGCCAAGCAGAGAGCAGAACGCCCTCCAAAACCTGGAGACAAACTGCGTGCCCCTATCAGAAACCACATCTGAGGGAATGCCATGTAATTTCACGATATTATCCACAAAAATCTGAGCAAGAGTCTTGGCATTGGGCAGACTAGCTAACGATACAAAGTGAGCCATTTTACTAAAACGGTCAACAACCACCAAAATTACTGTTTTACTCGGCAAATCCGTAATAAAGTCCATAGACAAGTGCGTCCAAGGACGTGACGGAATAGACAAAGGAAGAAGTGAACCAGAAGGTTGAGTGTGAGCAACCTTTGACCGTGCACAGGTTTCACAAGCTGCTACGTAATGGTCAACACTCTTCCGTAACCCGGGCCACCAGAACCTCCGGGACACAAGATCAAAGGTGGACTTACCACCAGGATGTCCAGCAAGGACAGTATCGTGATGTTCCTTGAATACCTTGTATCGCAGTCCATCAGGAACAAACAACCTCCCTGGGGGACAAGAACCAGAAGCCCCCTCCTGGGCTCCCAACACCTCCAACTCCAATTCGGGGTACAGAGCAGAGACCACCACCCCATCAGCCAAAATCAGAGCAGGATCCTCTGAATCACATCCCCCAGGAAAACTGCGAGACAACGCATCTGCCTTGACATTTTTAACCCCCGGGTGAAAAGTAACCACAAAATTGAACCTGGTAAAGAACAGTGACCATCTAGCCTGTCTAGGATTCAGACGCTTGGCAGATTGCAGGTAAGCTAAATTCTTATGATCAGTATATACCGTAACGGGATGAGACGCCCCCTCCAACCAGTGACGCCATTCCTCAAAGGCCAATTTGATGGCCAGCAATTCCCTATCTCCTACATCATAATTCCTCTCGGCGACCGAGAGCTTCTTGGAAAAAAAAAGCACACGGAACCCATTTGCCAGGAGATGAACCCTGCGACAGCCCTGCTCCAACCCCCACTTCTGATGCATCAACCTCGACCACGAATGGCTGAGACACATCGGGCTGCACCAGAATGGGAGCAGACGCAAAACATTCCTTAATAACCGAAAAGGACTGCAATGCCTCATCCCACCAGACGTCGACGCCCTTCTTAGTCATATCGGTCAGAGGTTTTACAATGGTAGAATAGTTCAAGATAAATTTTCTATAATAATTAGTAAACCCCAAAAACCGCATCAAAGCTTTCTGATTCTCCGGTCGGTCCCATTCCAGAACCGCCCGGACCTTTTCGGGGTCCATACGAAAACCAGAGTCAGAAAGCAGATATCCCAGAAACGGAAGCTCCTGCACAGAAAACACACATTTCTCCAATTTGGCATATAATTTATTCTCCCGAAGGATCGACAAAACCTGTCTAACGTGATCCTGATGGGTCTTCAGATCAGGAGAGTAAATTAGAATGTCATCCAAGTAAACTACCACAAACCTCCCCACAAAATGCCAAGAGTGTGCAAAGCAGTAATCAAAGCAAAAGGTGGCTACTTTAAAGAACCTAAAATATGACATATTTTCAGTTATTTCACACTTGTTTGTTATGTATATAATTCCACATGTGTTAATTCATAGTTTTGATGCCTTCAGTGTGAATCTACAATTTTCATAGTCATGAAAATAAAGAAAACTCTTTGAATGAGAAGGTGTGTCCAAACTTTTGGTCTGTACTGTATGTTTACTTACAGTTTCACCAATTGCAACCCTACAATTGCAAATACTAAATGCAAGCTACAAATTGCAAGCATACAATTGCAAGCCTTCAGATTCCATATTGCAATCCAAATTGCATATAACCATACCAGATCATACTCAACCAATCTGCAAAAAGTCACTGCTAACTACATACTGCAAGTGAACTATTAGTTACTAGACCTCAGATATACCTCTCATAAAGTGCTTAAATAACTTAAAGTGACAGTACAGATACTGAAGAGAGAAATATATATAACATTTTATGTTGAATGACAAGATTAAACAGTTGAACCACCATCTTAATCATACCGCCATTTTGTGATATCTTTTCAACACGTGTTATGTACATGGACTATCTGCTGCGGAGGCGGCAGTGTTATATGAAGAAACGTTGAAGTTAATAAAGAAGTTATTTGAAGCATTTGGTGTGCTCTTTAAAGGGAGTCTGTCACTACATTTGGCATATTAGACTGATCAAATAGTGTTATATGTGCCACCCAGAACTTAAAAACGGTACCTTTGTTGTATCTAATGGAGTTTTCTTTCAGCCAAAAATGAACTTAAGATTCTGTAAATGCGCCCTCTCAAGTGCCCAGGGCAGCGTCTCAATCGTCCGAGCCCCAGGCAGCACCTCCTCAATGGCTCATAACCCCGCCCTCCGTGTGCCTCTGCCCGCCCGTTTACTCTCCTCCTCTCTCCTTTTCCACTGCGCTACGAATTTGACCACGCAGCCGCAGTGGAAAAGGAGAGAGGAGGAGAGTAAACGGGCGGGCAGAGGCACACGGAGGGCGGGGTTATGAGCCGTTGAGGAGGTGCTGTCTGGGGCTCGGACGATTGAGATGCCGCTCTGGGCACTTGAGAGGGCGCATTTACAGAATCTTAAAAGTTCCCTTTAAACCTACTGTTTCCATAGAACGGCGCTAGAGAAAGTACAGAGTAATAGACAGTCTGGTTAGACTAAAAGTCAGAGATATCAAAATTCTTCTAATGCCAAAGCCTCATGTTCGCAGTGCGAGAGGTACCCCAGGCCTCTACTGGATTCTCGCCCTTCGAACTGCAATATGGCAAACACCCTCGCGGTCTCTTGGATGTGGCTAAAGGGGCATGGGAACAACAACCCACTCCACATAAATTTTTTATTGAGTATTACCCAGATGCAAGATCGAATAGAGACAGTGTTGCCTCTTGTTAGGGAGCATATAGAGGCAGCTCAGCAAGCCCAGAGTCGGGTCTATAATCGGCAGGCTCGGGTCCGGATCTTTAACCCGGGTGATTGGGTTTTTGTTCTGGTGCCGACCGTGGTCAGTAAGTTCCTGGCTAGGCAGCTAATCGAGAAGTTAGGACAAGCACGGTACTTTTCTGTTTTGGACCTTACGAAAGGGTACTGGTAGGTGCCCTTAATGGAGGCTGGCAAAGAGAAAACTGCATTTGTCACACCTGAGGGGCTGTATCAGTATAAGGTGTCACCATTTGGTCTGCATGGCACCACCGCCACTTTTCAGCGACTTATGGACATTGTGCTTTGTCCACATTGTCGGTATGCTTCGGCTTACCTGGACGATATTGTCATCCACAGTAGCGACTGGGAAAGTCACCTACCCAAAGGGCAGGCTGTAGTGGACTCCCTTCGAAAGGCTGGACTAACCGCTAACCCGAAAAAAAATGTGTAATAGGGTTAGTGGAGACTAAGTACCTGGGGTATGTCATTGGGCGTGGAGTCATCAAACCCCAAGTAAGCAAAATAGAGGCGATAAGAAATTGGCCCCGACCTGTCACCACTAGGCAAGTAAAGTCATTCCTGGGAATGGTGGGCTATTAAATGAGGTTTGATCCCCACCTTACTACGGTGGCCACTCTATTAACAGGGCTCTGGAAGGGACACAAGTGAGTGCTGGTTCACTTGGATGATCGGGCGGAAGAGGCTTTCTCCGCTTTGAAGTCTTTGCTTTCTCCGGGTCCCCGGGTTTGGTGACGCCTGACTTCAAAAGGGAGTTTATAGTACAGACTGATACCTTCGAAGTAGGCCTCGGTGATGTACTGTCTCAGGAAGTCAATGGGGAGGAGCATCCCCTTGTCTTTCTCAGCCGTAAGCTCACTTCAGCCGAGACCCGGTACAGTATAGTGGAGAGAGAGTGCCTGCCTATCAAGTGGGCACTAGAAAGTTCCGCATGGTGACTAACCACTCCCCTATCAAGTGGATGAGCCAGGCTAAAGACAGAAATGCCCGGATCACCCCATGGTTTCTGTCCTTACAAAACTTTAAGTTTTCGGTGGAACACAGGGCAGGCCGGTTACAGAGAAACATGGATGCCCTGTCCCAGGTACACTGTCTGGCGTGTGTTCACCCCCTCAGGGTTGTGACACAGTGAGGGGTTTTGTCTGGGAAGGCAGGTATTTTCCTCCCAGCATTAGTGTTGAGCACAAATATTCGAATACCGAATTGCTTGTGGGCCAATGAGAAGGAATCAATGTCAAGTTCACAACAATACTTAGTGCACCAATCAGTAAACTGTAGTCAGACCTGCCAAAATGTGAAGTTGCACGTAGTGCGATAAAATATTCTAATCACTGCCGATTAGCGTAATCGCGAATATATTGGAGCACTTGACTCTATCTGCATATAAAGTTATTCTTTTTTTTAACAAATCTTTATTTATCACAACAAGCATGGTAAAAAAGACAAGAACAATAAGCGGGCGACAGCCCAACAGTCGAGGAGGACATATATGATACAATGATGTAAAATGTAGGTACAGCAGCGTAAAGATACAACAATATGTTAAGATAGGCTTGTTAGGCAGACATGACATGAATAGTAAATATGGCATGTAAGAAGAATCAGGTTCCTGTGAGGGTATGACCAGCTTTAGTCAAAAAAGACAGGAGGAGAGCAAGCTAGCACAATAAAATATCAGACAGATGTTGGAAGAGACATAACCACTGGCATGATTAAATAAGCATGGCATACAATAGAGGATGTGCAACTCAAAGTGGACATTTAATGAAGAGGAGATGTGACTGCCGAATCACCTGGAGGAAGACACGTGTTCCTCGACTCCGTCTCCAGCCATTTTAGCCACGGTCCCCAGAGGCTAATAAATTTGTCGTGCGAGAGGGTCTCCCAACTGGTTAATTCCTCGAACCTGCAGATCTCATGAACCTTTTGGGTCCATTCTTCAATTGAAGGTACTTGTGTCGAGAGCCAATGTAAAGGGATCAAAAGTTTGGCAGCCGACAACATGTGTGCTAATAGAGAGTATTTGTGCAAGGGGAAGTCTTTTGAAGGAGCATTGAGAAGTACCAAAGTCGGAGAGAGGGGAGGGGCCGAAGGGCAAATTTGTTGTAATATTTTATTAAGCACAGTCCAGAACTGAGAGACCCCCCGACACGACCACCATATATGTGAGAGTGTACCAATTTCTTCGTGACATCTCCAGCAGGCTGGGGAAGTGAGAGGGTCTAACCTATGCAACACCTCCGGAGAACGGTACCATCTCGTCAGCAGTTTAAAGGAATTCTCCTGGATTCTAATGCATCTGTAGAACCTGTGAGAATTCCTCAGTAGTGAAGAGACCAACTCATCCGACAGGGTTATACCTAAATCCTGCTCCCATCTCTCAATGAAGGCCGGTCTGCTAGGTGCGCCTTCTAATAGCAGCTTGTTATAAATTAGCGAGATAATCTTTCTCGTCGGTTTGGGCGAGGCCACAAGAGTGTCGAACCAAGAGGGTATAAAATTCTTGTTAGCTTTAACAAGGTACTGTTGACATATAAATGAAAAATGCGAGTAGTGCAAAGGGGTCCAACTCAAAGCCATCCGCGATGCCCGGAGGTCCTGCAAGGATGGGATCCGCCTATCTCCCAAGAAATCCCCCACAACAAACGCATTAAAGGCAGGCCAGATTCCCAGGACATATGAATAATTTGAAGACAAGCAGTACGGCAGCAGGTGCATGGGGAGAAGGGGCGAGGGACCGGGGTGAAAACCAAACCTCCTAGCTGCAGTGTTCCGAGAGACTAAAAGTCCTTTAAGTAGGAGTAGTGCATCTAGATAATGCGCAGGACCATGTCCAGCAGTCCAGAGGTAGGCAAGTACATCCGGAGATATTAATTGGCGGGCGATTTGGCAGCCCAATTTTTTAATGTTCATGTTTAGTAATTCACTCAGTAAACGGAGTTGAATAGCCCCATAGTATAGTTTGATGTCTGGCAAGCCAAAGTCGCCTCTGTGTTTGGGAAGGGTTAACAAAGCATACGCCAACCTCGGACGTGGCCGCCTCCAAATGAAGCCCGAAACGATCCTGCGCAAGTAACATAAAGTTATTCTAATGTTCTGCCGTGCCAACCATTTTCTCCAGTCTCAGAAAACTTATAACAGCTTGAAAAATTTTAAATATCGTGAATTTGAATACAGCCCCTGCCGCTCATCACTACCCAGTATCTGCTGCTGGGCTGATTTACAGCCATGTGAGGTCAAATACCGGACCGGAGTTTAAGTGCCGGTCCGGGTTTTGGCAGCACCTGGCTGTCTTTAAATAGGCAGCTGGGCTAAGCAGCTGAGTCTCTGTGTTGGGATCTGAGATTTTGTGCCGGACTGGAGGGCTGAGAGCCATGTGCAGGGGGAACAGGCCCCCTAAAACCTGCTGTGGACTACTGGAGGCAGAACTGCTAGCAAGGTGACTTGTGCAATATGAACTTTCCATAGTGTGTGAATTAACACCAAAGACTGTGACATATTGTTCTGTGCAAATTGAACTGCCCATTTGTGTGTGAATTAACACCAAAGACTACAAAGTGACGTGTTGTTTTGTGCAACTGCCGCAAGTGTGAATAAACACTGAAGTTGGAGTTAAGAACTTGTATTTTGCCTCTGCGTCCACTTACCCTATCTACCAGAGCGAAACCCCACACTATTTATGATTTTATAATTTTTTAACTAATTATGAGGAATTTATTGACTCTTGGACGTGGTTGAATCAGAAAAAAGTGTATGATCTAGATAAGTTTTTATCTCTCTGCTCAAGGGGATTATGGGGAGGAACACTTACACTGTGGGTTCTGCATTTTTTTTTTCTTATTGCTGAAATGCCATTAAATAAAGAGTAAAAAAATTATAAATTATAATAAAGAAATATAAAAGAAAGATTGAACCTACCTTACAGGTGATCATTTTGCATGTTTTCACCATAATAGCTGATGGATTCCCAGCTACAGCGGATCGAACTCTTTTAACCTCCGGGTGGTCAGAACATATAACATCCCAGCAAAACCTCTGAATCACTCCACCCACTCCACGTCTTCTCATCTCAGCAGCTACACGAATATCTTCCACCACAGCAGTAGTTCCATCATCAACCACTATGAATGACTCAAAGCCCACCTGACGATCCATAAGGAGAAGAACAAGATGAGTATAGAGTAGGTCATGGAGTTTCTGCTCTAAGATCTGACCATACAGAAGGACATACAAGCAGTACTTTGTCATATTTTATGAACACATCTTCAACTTTCTAGTATACTTTGTGTTTGAATTCCTTTTGACAGTGAATGGAAACATTTTTTTATATTATCAGTAGTGTTGATCGAGCACCCGAGCACAATAAAAGTCTATGGGAGAACCCGAGCATTAAACCAGGCTCCCCCTGCTCTGAAGAGGGGAGGGTGCCGGGTCCTACTGAGGTCTATGCAGAAGATCGCTGTACAGTGGGGAAACCTCCAGTGTGAGTCAGCGCTTAGGAGTACCTGCTCTGACTCCATATATAGCTATGTCCATATATGGAGTCAGTGCTTGGGGACACCAGTGTATTTAAATCTAATTTAGCCTTTACTTCTGAAATGTTTCTGCCAGGATTTGAGCTCACAACATTCTACATTAGAGGCAAGAATCTTAACCACTCAGCTATAAAGCTAAATGATAAACTGTGTCAGAAAAACCAAATAGTAATTTCTCATGTAGTAAGTATTCCTATACAGCAGAAGTATCATTTTATATTTAACCGCAGGTTACCATGTAGCTGTATAGCGGAGTGGTTAAGGTTCTTGGCTCTAATGTAGAAGGTTGCGAGTTCAAATCCTGGCAGAAACGTATGAGATATAGAGGCTAAATTTAATTTATATATATATATTTTTTTTTTGTAATTGTAAAAAATGTATGGCACAAAATAAATGTGTAATTACTAACAAAAATAATAAAATATATATATACCAAATTTAGTTAAACATTTTCTTCTGAATACAAACACCTCATGTATGGTTGTAAACTGTTTGGGCACACAGCAGGGGTCAGAAGGGAATGAGCTCCATATGATTTTTGGAGGGTACATTTTTTTTTTTGGAAATGTTTTTGGGCACCATTTCACATTTGATGAGATGCTGAGGTCTCCAGAGAGTGGAACCCCCCCGCCCAAAAAAAAAAAAAAAAAAATGGCTATTTTGACACTTGAAACCAATTTTTTCTATTATAAAAAAAGTTTTCACTTTTATTTTTGTCCCACTGTTTCAATACAGTACAATATATGCTGAACTGTTTTATGCCTCATTCACACATGAGTGTTTGGTCAGTGATTTTGAGCCAAAATCAGGAGAGGAGGCTCCACAGAGATAAGGTATAAGAGAAATATCAGCCAGGCCCCTGCTGCTGTCGTAACAGCCAGGCCCCTGCTGCTGATCGGGCGAGTGCAGGAGCTGCACCTGCTCAATCAAGGCAAGTACATTAACGTGGGAATACAGCAAAAGACCACATTCCCCCACGTCGATGTACATGAAAATGCGTGAAGGGTTAAGGCCTGCAAATTATTTCAGCATTTTGTTAGATTTATTGTACAGTGCAGATATTAGACGTAATGTTAAAAAGCAGCAGGCAGATAAGGTCACGGAGCTTCGGGTCAGATCTTGGTAATCTCTCATTGTGTGTACATGCAGTGGCCAGGATACTTGTTGTTAATGTTCTGTATTTGTCGTGACGCCAATTGCAGCGTGCGCAGGGTACTATCTCAGGGCCCTTCCAAGGTGTTATAACGCAAGTCCCAGATTAGGAATGTGATGTAATGGCCTGTAATGTCTCTGTAGGATCTCATACATTTGTACGGCTGGGCTCTTGGCTCACTTGCAATAGATTTGAGTGTAGTGATAGTAGGAGTAATAGAGGAACTTGGCAGAATAAATGATGTCCAGACCTTTAGATGAAGTTCAAACGTTGCTTTACTTGACATAACTTTCATCCAAGCAGTATACAGCTTTGGTCTCTTGGTCCCAGCAGGTTTCAGGAATCATTGGCAGGAATGAATACTTCTGCTTTAAATATGGAGCTTGCAGGATAAAAACGTCTGCTTGGTAGCTCTGTAACTATGGCAGGGTTAGCTTCTGCACTTATCTGATAGCTTCTTCTTTGTGGGGACAGACTAGCTGAGGAGGAATTGGCTGATCCTAGGTCTTTGGATTTATCTCACAGATGGATTCTCAGTGGATGCTTTCTTCCTGGAACTTTGGAGGTGATCTGTAGTTTTCTGCTGTTCTCATCCAGCAGAGCTGAAGGTGCTCAGACTGGGTATATGACTAAGTCTCAGCAGAGACTAGGTCCTTGCTGTCTTCCCTATGCAGGGGGACTCCTGGACGCTATCACACACCCTACCCCTAGCAGGGGGGAGGCTACACTGACTCTAACTTCCTTCTCCACCCATGCTGCTGGATGTGGGAACTGCCCACTCTCTCACAGAGGGGGAGCTAAACTGGAATAATCCATTCCAGCTTAGATTCACTAAACTGTACTTGCCAATGAGTTGCTGCCACCTACTGGTAACCAGGCAAACTACAGGAACAATTACTTTTAACATGGATTTATATGCACATTTGTGGAAGACATAATGTAAATTATATCAGATGACATTATAAAGGCTCTTAGGAAATAGTAGTGGGGAAGAGGTGTGTAGTAACACAACTCTGGGGTGTTACACACACAAGATGGTGGATAATAGAGACAGGTGGTGTGGTCAGAAGATGTGGATGGCACTGTGTGTTTATACCCTTAGTGCACACACTTGGACGAGCACAGAATCTTCTTGCAACAGGTTTTTGTATGTAGTGTGAATGTGCGATATTAGCCAATACCCTCTGGATCGTGTCCTTGAATCTATCTTGAAGGAATATAATGGCAGGTCATCCAATTTGCAAGGAACCATCCTGCCAACCATGGCACAACCACACATATAGAAGCAGCCGATTAGAGATATTTGTGATGAATATTATACTGGGGTCGGCCTTAAATTGACGCCCAATTAAATACGCCCATCATTTTCTGGGGTTTTAAAAACACACTTTTTTTTGTCAAAAAACAGTATTTTCCTGATCTGCAAGTGTTAAATTCAAGTTTAATATATCCAGCTTTCATATTCTGTTACAAAAAAAAACACTTTTTTGGCTATCTACAACATCTGGATTAGTCAGTGTGCAATTTAAGCTAGAAATACACCCATCATTTTCTGGGGTTTTAAAAACACAGTTTTTTTTACATAAAAACACTATTTTCAGGCCTTGCAGCATCAGCACGTGTGAAATTACAGGCTTAAATACTGCTGTCAAATTCAGTTGTTAAACAAACAAAGAAAATTTAGTTGGCAGCCTTTGATGCAGATGTCATTGTGAGATACACCCTTAATACATTTGGGTTAGATTCAGAGATTTGAAATACCGCTATTTGGTGCACCAATATTGAATTCAGGTCTACACTGCTTCAGGCCGTGTGAGATACACCCTCTACATACCGGGATTTGATTCAGGGATTTGAAATACAGCCATTTGAAATACAGCCATTTTGGGCAAAGAAATATTTAATTCAGGCCTACACTGGTTCAGACTGTGTGAGATACACCCTCTACATACAGGGGTTTGATTCAGGCATTTGAAATACAGCCATTTGGTGCACCAATATTGAATTCAGGCCTACACTGGTTCAGGCCGTGTGAGATACACCCTCTACATACAGGGTTTGATTCAGGCATTTGAAATACAGCCATTTAAAATACAGCCATTTTGGGCAAAGAAATCCTTAATTTAGGCCAACACTGGTTCAGGCCCTGTGAGATACACCCTCTACATACAGGGTTTTGATTCAGGCATTTGAAATACAGCCATTTGAAATACAGCCATTTTGGGCAAAGAAAGATTTAATTCAGGCCTACACTGGTTCAGACAGTGTGAGATTGTCACCACCAGACATCTGAGAAGCTCTGACAGACTTCCTTCAGAACCCCCTCCTTGAGGTTCCTTTTGTTTTGCTTTCATTTTCTCATCTCGTTAGCCTCTCTCAGCTGTCATGTAGTTGCACTGATTGCATCCCTTTAAATCCCTTCCCATACTGCATCACTTTGCGGTTTATACAACTTCCTGGAGTATATGCATGCTGGATGCTACTACTGAGTCTTCTACAGATAAGTTTTGTTTATTCATTTGTATTTTCCTGTTTGCTGGATCCCAGGAGACCCTGACTCCCTCCGTATCAAGTTTAGGGAGCCGGTGGTCGTGTCCCCTCACTATTATAGAGTGTTCAGGGGTTATTCAGTCAAGGTACGAGGATATGCGATCTTCTACCATTGAGAATTTTACATAGGCTGAGCAGTTTAGGGAGAGAGCCAGGTCTGTTGCAGGGCTATCCCTTTGGTTCCTTAGTTTTGGATCCAGTCAGCCGGATCTTCATTTTGTGTCTTCTAGTTTGCTGTACACCTTCCGTGACAGAGATACACCCTCTACATACAGAGGTTTGATTCAGGCATTTGAAATACAGCCATTTTGGGAAAAGAAATATATAATTTAGGCCTACACTGGTTCAGGCCCTGCGAGGTACACCCTCTACATACAGGGGTTTGAATCAGGCATTTGTAATACAGCCATTTGAAATACAGCCATTTTGGGCAAATAAATCTTTAATTCAGGCCTACACTGATAGTAATAGATAATATATCCAGCTTTCATATTCTGTTACAAAAAAAACACTTTTTTGGCTATCTACAACATCTGGATTAGTCAGTGTGCAATTTAAGCTAGAAATACACCCATCATTTTCTGGGGTTTTAAAAACACAGTTTTTTTTACATAAAAACACTATTTTCAGGCCTTGCAGCATCAGCACGTGTGAAATTACAGGCTTAAATACTGCTGTCAAATTCAGTTGTTAAACAAACAAAGAAAATTTAGTTGGCAGCCTTTGATGCAGATGTCATTGTGAGATACACCCTTAATACATTTGGGTTAGATTCAGAGATTTGAAATACCGCTATTTGGTGCACCAATATTGAATTCAGGTCTACACTGCTTCAGGCCGTGTGAGATACACCCTCTAAAAACAGGGGTTTGATTCAGGCATTTAAAATACCGCCATTTGGTGCACCAATATTGAATTCAGGCCTACACTGGTTCAGACCGTGTGAGATACACCCTCTACATACAGGGGTTTAATTCAGGCATTTGAAATACCGCCATTTGGTGCACCAATATTTAATTCAGGCCTACATTGGTTCAGATCGTGTGAGATACACCCTCTACATACAGGGGTTTGATTCAGGCATTTGAAATACAGACATTTGAAATACATCCATTTTGGGCAAAAAAATCTTTAATTGAGGCCTAGTCTGGATCGGGCCGTGTGAGATACACCCTTTACATACTTTCGTTCTATTCTACTATTAATTAAACACCCATTTAGGGCAAGATCCTAAATTCGAAAAATATGAGGATAGCGTCAAATAAGGGACGTGGCCCAGGTCGTGGTGCTGCTGGTGGAGCTCCTGTTGCAGGGAGAGGACGTGGTCGATCTGTGCCAGCTACACGCACAAGTGAAACTCCTTCCTCAGGTGCGAGTAGGCGACAAAACCTGCAGCGGTATTTGGTCGGGCCTAATGCTGCTCTACAAATGGTGATGTCCCGACGGGGAGTGGGGGAACACCCCATCGCACAATGCTCTGGCTACCAGGCCGCAATGCAGGGAAAAGGGAGCTGGTCACCTCCTAACGCTTCCCTCAACAGGCCCTAGTCTCCTAACTGTATGAGCCCCCTTCAGTGGTAAGAGGACTCATACCCACATGCCTAGAGACCTAGGAATCCCTGCATTGCCCTACAGATGATAACAGGGCAGAGAATACCTGTGCATCCACGACACGGATGACAGGCATCTCCAGAGGCCCAGTAGCTGACAGGATGCAAGACTATGGGTAAAACAGTACGGCAGGTAAGTCACACAGCAACATAACAATGCTATAAACACTTACCTGCCGCAGCCGAGATGGACGGAGGCTCCAGGCTGGGAAACCCACAGTCTTGCCTTCGCTTAAACCCCTCCGGGAAAGCAAGCCCCTTCCGGAGCAATCACACCACCATGCGAACCTCCAAACAGGGACCACACCAAAACTACAACAAAACCAGAGAGGAAGGGTACAGGAAACAGACACAAATAATTGCAACTAAGGGTGGCTCACACAGCATGACACATTCAGCCAGGGAGCAGAGCTCCAACACAGACTGACAACAATCAAACCCAAACTGACCTCAGGCTCCACCACACCAACATATAAGGAGGCCTGAGGTCACACCCACCACACTCCAACAAGTTTAACTCCGTGCACACCAAATCAGGGAAAACACCATTAAATGTTGCCGCAGGCAACTAAATAAAGCCACGACCTTAACACAAGGTTGTGACAGGTGAGGCCTGAACATGTACAGGCGATAGTAGATTAGGTTGCTGACAGTGGATCCAGTTTCTTCACATTGTCTCCCACCCAGTCTCTTGCTGAAAGACCACAGTTGACACCTGCAGCCAATGTCCATCAGTCTTTCACATCACCCCCTTGCAAATCAGCCAAGCAGTCTGAGCCACAAGTCATGCAGCAGTCTCTTCTGCTTTTTGATGATGTTAGCAGGGTTTCCCAGGGCCATCCACCTAGCCCTGCCCCAGAAGTGGAAAAGATTGAGTGCACCGATGCCCAACCACTTATCTTTCAAGATGAGTACATGGGAGGACCATCGCAGCACGTCTCGGATGATGACAAAACATAGGTGCCAACTGCTGGGGCTTTTGAAAGTGTGCAGACCGACAAGGAAGGCAGGGATGAAGACTGGGTGGAAGATGATGTGGAGGACGATGAGGTCATGCGAACCAAGGTCATGCGAGTGACCTATGTAGTTCGGAGGAAGAGGAGGTGGTCGCACAGAGCCACCGGCACAGCAGAAGAGGGAGCAGGGTGCAAAAGCGGAGCAGCCGTCCTCTAGACAGTACGCCTGCTACTGCCCACCTCAGCAAGGGACCAAGCACACCAAAGCCAGCTCCAAGGAGTTCCCTGGCGTGGCAGTTCTTCAGACAATGTGCTGACGACAAGACACGAGTGGTTTGCGCGCTGTGCAATCAGAGCCTGAAGCGAGGCATAAACGTTCTGAACCTGAGCACAACCTGCATGACCATTTAAGTGCAAAGCATGAGCTGCAGGGGAGTAGACACCTCAAAAACTAAGAAAGGTCTGACTCCTCCTGCTTCCTCTTCTGCTGCAGTCTCGGCCTCTTCATCCACCTCTGGTGTGACAGTGCCACCTGCCACCCCGCAAACAGAGGATCTACCAGCAACACCAACACCTGGGTCACCAAGCATCTCCACAATGTCCCACGGAAGCGTTCAGCTCTCCATCTCCCAAACGCTGGAGAGGAAGAGGAAGTACCCCCCTACCCACCCGCGATCCCTAGCCCTGAATGCCAGCATTTCTAAATTACTATCCTTTGAAATGCTTTCATTCCATCTGGTGGAGACGGATAGTTTTAAAGGCCTTATGGCGGTGGCTGTCCCACAGTACATCGTGCCCAGCCGCCACTACTTTTCAAGGCGAGCCATCCCTTCCTTGAACAACCAAGTAGGGGACAAAATCAGGTGTGCACTGCTCAATGCCATCTGCGGCAATGTGCACCTGACTACGGATACGTGGACCAGTAAGCACGGTCAGGGCAGTTATATCTCCATAACAGCACACTGGGTAAATGCAGTGGTGGCTGGGCCTGAGGCGGATAGCAGTTTGGCGCATGTCCTTCCACCACCGAGGATTGCAGGGCGCTTCAGTTTGCCTCCTGTTGCTTCCTCCTCCTACTCTGCTTCCTCATCCTCTACCAGCTCCTCATCCGGTCAGCGTAACACCTTCACCACCAACTTCAGCACAGCCAGGGGTAAATGACAGCAGGCAGTTTTAAACTTATCTGTTTGGGGGACAAACCCCACACAGCGCAGGAGCTGTGGACAGGCCTTGAACAACAGACCGATGAGTGGTTTGTGCCAGTCAGCCTCAAGCCCGGCCTGGTGGTGTGCGATAATGGGTGAAATCTCGTAGCAGCTCTGGGACTAGCCGATATGCACATCCCTTGCCTGGCGCATGTGCTGAATTTGGTGGTGCAGAGATTCCTTAAAACTTACCCCGATATGTCAGAGCTGCTGCATAAAGTGCGGGCCGTCTGTGCGCGCTTTCGGTGTTCTCACCCTGCTGCTGCTCGCCTGTCAGCGCTGCAGCGTAACTTCGGCCTTCCCGCTCACCACCTCATATGTGACGTGCCCACAAGGTGGAACTCCACCTTGCACATGCTGGCCAGACTGTGCGAGCAGCAGCAGGCGATAGTGGAGTTTCAGTCGCAGCACGCACGGGTGAGTCGCTCGGCGGAACAGCACCACTTCACCACCAATGACTGGGCCTCCATGCGAGACCTGTGTTCCTTGTTGCGCTGTTTCGAGTACTCCACCAACATGGCCAGTGCCGATAACGCCGTTCTCAGCGTTACTATCCCACTTCTATGCCTCCTTGAAAAAACGCTCCTGGCAATGATGGAGGATGTGGCACAGGAGGAGGAGGAGGAAGAGGGATCATTTTGTAGGGTTTCCGGCCAGTCATTCCCAAGTGGCTCCGAGGGTGGGTTCCTGCACCCACAAACCCAAGGTACACAATTGTCCAGCCAGGGCACAGTTCTGGAGGATGACAAGGTGGAGGATGAGGAGGAGGTGTCATGGCGGGGAGTGGTGGAAACCCCCCACCGTGCAGTGTCAAAGGGTAAAGGGGATCAGCCTGTTCAAAATGAGTGATAAGGGAGCAGGTCACCTCCTACCGCGTCCCTAATCCTCTCCCTGACTCCTCACCATATGAGTGGACCCCGATGGTGGGACGGCTCATACACTGGATAACTAATATCCTGAGTCGCCCTGGAAATCCCTCACTTAGGAGCAGGGGAGAGACTACCTGTTCATCCACAACACGGAGGAACAGGAGTCTCTAACTAAGGCCAGGCTGCAAGGAGGGGAAACACATACAGCAAAAGGAGATGGCAGGTAAGTGAAACCAGTAACACACTTACCTGCCACAGACACACTGACTGGAACCCGTGCACAAGTGCTAGTGTCCACACCAACATGGCAAGCGCCCGACTGTATAGGGAGGGTGCTTAGGGACTGATGGTCCTCCTCCCCCATTCCCCCCTTCAGGACATTCTGGGAGCTGGCCCCGGTCATGTAAGGTTAAGTAGTGTTGGATTAGGACGGCCGTTAAGGGGTTAATTCACTGGTGGAACCTCCTTAGACTGGATGGGGGCGGTGCAGGAATCCTGAAGGTACATATACCCTCCCCCTGTTCCAGCACTTCCTCTTGCAAGTGGAAGCAGAAATTGGAGAGGGTATGTCTCCCTCCCTGCTCTGTCCACTCCAAGCTTCCGCGGGATTGCGGCCTCGTGGTCCTCCTGGCGTGTATGTATGTGGAGGGTGAGGGTTTGCTGGCTCATTTTGAGTGTTCCGGCTCTCCCTGGCACCCTTCCCTCCCCCCCTGCTCCTATTTACAGAACTGGCCGGGAGCTGCCGCTTCATGCGGGCAGCCCCGGCACTTAAGCAACAGGGTCGGCGGTAACTCTCACTCTCCCCCCCCCTCCGCCTCCCTCCCCCTCCACGCTCTCCGCTCCATTTACAGGTCAGGAGCTGCCGCACCATGCGAGCAGCCTCACCGCCTGAGAGAGGGACCTGCGATCCGCACGGCAGTCCCCTCCCCCCTCTCCATTACAACCCCTTATCTTACCTGCGTCCCTCTATTGAATGGCCCTCAGGGACTTGCAGCGTCGCAACCGTTGCCCCTGCTTTTTTCCCTTATAGCCCCTACATGGCACCTGTGTGTCTAGCAATTATATTCAGTGGTGTGGGCATGTTAAAAGTTTTTCACCCCAGCGACAGAGCTTCCCCTACTGCACCCCCCCTTCCTTTTTCCCTCCTACTAGCAGTACCCATGGGGGCCTGTGTTCAAGCTGATTTTATGTGTCCCCCCCCCACCCTTCCCGGGCACCAGGGACCGGCTCCAGCACCACTGTGGCCCTAGCACCACCCTCTTATTGTATTTCTTTGGGTTTTTACTGTGCAGCTTCTCTCCCCGCACTTTCCACGTAAAATACATATAAGCCCCTGCTGCCACCTACTGTGCCTCACATATAATATTGCCCGTACAGCGGATTACTGGTGCTTCGTTTATTAATCCGTCCCCTCCTAACCATGGGGCACTATGGGTCTCAGTTTTTTTTCCTGTTTTCATCTGCCCCCCCCCCTCCCGTTTTTGGAGCAGGGGTGGCTTTGTGTTTTTCCTCCTTCTCGCAGGTGCCAGACGGCAAGGCCAAAGTGGGTCCCGCAAGCGCCGGGCCCGTCGCCGCTTCTGGTGGAAGTAGGCGCCCCAGTTCCTCCAGGCGGCGCTCACCATAGTCTTTTGATGGTATGTCGGGTGCGTCTGAGGAGTCTGGTCTGATGTTGCAATCAAAACCGTAAGAGGCAGGTGCCTACCATCCATTCAGCCTGGTCACTGTAGTGGCCCCTTGGGTTGCAGTTCCTGTACCTGCTACTTCAGTGGCGCCGTCCCTGATTACGCTACGCCTGGTGAGTACCAATGCACTGGGGCTGGGGAAATTTCTTGTATAGTGATATATTAATTATGGCACTCTTGGATGCGTGCACCCTTAAAAAAAATATATATATATATATAAAAATAAAAATAAAAAAAAAATTCTAACATTTTTGGGTCTAACTATTAAATTTCTTTTAGCTTGTTGCTTTATGAAGGTAAATGCTTGCCTCTCATGTGTGTTCGGATCTCTGGAGGAACTTTCTATACAGTAAAAAAAAAAACATAATAATAATTTTAAATTACATATTGTAAAAATTTAGTTCATTGCCTAAGGGACGAGGTCGTATATCCCTGTTGGAACTTTAGTGCTACCGCCGTATGCTGTACTCCAGGCAGCCCTTTTGGCTGTGTTGATGCTTAAGGCAAGCTGGTAGCTCAAACGTCCAGTCTTTCTGAGTTCAAACCCCTTTCAGCCTTTTTAAAAAATAAAAAAAAAATATATATATATAAAAGAAAAACAAACAAACAAACAATGTTTTCTTGGTTTTCACGTAAGTTCACCAAATATACAGCTTTCATAGCTCTGTGGGTAATTGCCTTGATTCTGATTGTAAGGTTGTGAGTTCAAGTCCCAGGGGAAACTTTTATCTCAAAAAAAAAAAAAATCTAAGGGTTTTATTTTGCAGTAGCGAGTTACAGATTTAGCTATTGGTATAGTGACCCTCTTTGAGTATATCATATGTAAGTATTAAAAAAATAAATAAATATAAAGAATAATAATAATCATGTGTATATATATATATATATATATATATATATATATATATATATAAAATAGAGTATGTTATATATATACAAGTAAGGACATAATATGCCGGGGTTATTTTCTCATATTCCGTAATAATATAATAAAATTGTAAAGTATGGGTAGTGTTACATTCGGGTTCTTTCCTGTGTAAAGTAGTACTGCCTGTTTGGCTCCTACCTTTGGCACTATGCTGTGTGTATTTAATAAAATAAAAAGTGATAATAATCATTAATGCGTTCTATTTGTGCTTTCAATACTATCATATATTGCGGGTTTTTATTCATCATAGTCAGCAATAAAAATAGATTAAAAAAAAAAAAGAAAAAAAAAAATGGTTAAAGTACTGATCTACGATGCAGTGAGTTCAAATCCCATCACAAACTTTTTACCAAAAAAAAAAAAAAAGGGAAAAGCAACATGAAGAGATATGCTTCTTGTAGTGGTTGCCTTACTTGCTTCTAGTATTCTAGGTTTAGTTTTGAATCCTGGCAGAAACATTCGGTAATAGAGATAACTTTGTATATTTACTTTTCCCAAACCCCTGGGCTATGATACAGTAGCTGTGAGTTCAGACTCCCTCACAAATTTTTCTTGTTTATATTTCATTTGCTCATGTCCAGTGTTACAAGAGTCGCAGTTAGGTGGGTTTCAGTAGGGACGAATCCAAGGGGTATACCCGCGATGTGTTTGGCACAAGAGGCCTTACCCTAGCGCTGCTGGGTTGTTTGGCTCGGTGGTATTGGCGCAGCGGTTAAAAAAAAAAAAAAAAAAGGGGTTTGTACGTGCTCCGCTGCCTCTATTTGGGTGCATATGTTAGGATCCATGTCTCAGGTATTTCGGAAGTTTAGACGGTAGCGGACATCCGGGTCCGTTCAGTTGTCACTCAGGATAGAGCCTTAAAAAGATGCTTGCACAATTCATGTAATTTCATTTTAACCTGCAGCCTTTCAATCCCCGTTCTTATCAGTTTTGGAGTGGATCAGACACGATGATTGGTCCTCTTATGCCTTCAGGCCGTCATTTGACCCTCCAAAATATAATTTTCATGCATCATTTCATTGTACGGTAGGCGATGCGGCTGTAATAAGTGAGTATTTTCTTTGGCAAGTTATGTTTTGTCTCCTTCAGCCTTCTGTTTTGGCTTATTTATATTTCATTAAAGTGTTTGTCTCTTCATTCCAGGCCGCACTGCGTTTGGGGTTTTATCCCAGGTTTTGTATGGGGTAATGGTTCTATTGGGCTTAGTGCCCGCCTATACATTATGGTCCAGTGAATCTAAGTGGTGTGTACCTCCTCTTCCGCCCGGTTTCGATTCTGCGGTTATTTGGGTATTCGGTTATGACTTTACTATGATGGGCCTTCAATTCCTTTTTCTCATCATGGTTTTTCCCCTGTGTTTTTGCATTTCACCAAAAGAATGAAAAAATAAATGAATAAATAAAATTGGAATATGTAACTAATCCAATACATAATTAAAAGATAAGAATAACATTTGTAAAATGTCATGTGTATGGAATAGAGGCATTCTATGGCTTGTTATATGATCGATCCTCCATGTGTTCTGCTCGGGCTAATTGTTTTTTCTTTCAGGTCGTGGCGTTCGGCGGTTTGCTGGTTGGCCTTTCGGATATCTTCCGTGGGTTCGGAGAGAGGACCACGGCCCGGTGGGCGTTTTCGGTTGTCGAGAGGTGGAAGTTTTTGGAACGGGATGCGGGATTCCAGGTGGTTGGTATAGAGTTGTGCCAGGGGCACGATGATGCTGGAGACCCAGCTGGGATAATTCCCTGGCCTAGTCCGTATCTTTGTACCTCATGGTTCTTACGTATGTTTATTCCGGTCATTTTTAGGAGGTTGGTGATAATCTCCCAAGTGGGTTGTTTCTGGGCTGTATTTGGGAATGCGTTAGGGATACAATACAAATGCGTTAGGGATACATTACAAAGGTATAGTTCAAGGGTATATAGTGTAGTGGTTACAGCTGGATCAACGACCTCTCTAACCTTCTTTCTCCGGACGCAGGAGATTTCCTCTGTTCGTGGCTCGGTCCTGGGGGTAGATTTATGGGAGTTGTGTTGCTTTCTTCTGAACCCTCTCTAGCTCCGGTATGCCTGCTTGTTTACGGGGCACCAGAACTGTACACTGTCCTTCAGGGTGGTTTGACTAGTATTTTAAATGGGGGTTGGGCTATGTTCTCCTCATGGGTTTCTATTCCCCATTTTCATTAACCGGTTTTCTGATTGGCATTGGTTTTGATGATACATGTTTTGCGTTTTGTACGCTAGTTAGTTTTCCTTTTCCGGCTATGAGTTGCTGCTATGGCTGATTGGTATCTACTTTGCCTTATAAGTGAAGGTTTTTGTAAGAAGGTTTTTAAATAGACCCTGTTCCGCTGGGTGGTGGTCGGAGCCCCGTTTGGAGAGCGGTTCTCCTCCGTGGCGGCATTTGAGTACAGCGGAGATATGGTGGGAGCAGATGGCGTGCTTGCCCGCTGGGAGTCCAGCTGGGGGCATACTGCTCTGATGATTATGGTTTAACTTGCCTGCTGGAGTCCAGCGGTGGGCATACCGCTCTGATGATTACGGTTTAACTTGCCCGCTGGGAGTCCAGCGTTTGGCATACTGCTCTGATATTATGGTTTATTAAGGTTTGCCGCTTTAATAAAGAAGCTGTGGCCGATCACCATCCAGCAATAAAATGATACAGTTGTCTGTGTTGTTTGTTATGGGTCAAGGTTGGGTAAAGGGGCCAGAGGTGATTAAAGGTGTTTTCCCCCTTCCCATGTTTCCCTGAATACCGGCAGTCTGGCAAGCGCCCGACTGTATAGGGAGGGTGCTTAGGGACTGATGGTCCTCCTCCCCCCATTCCCCCCTTCAGGACATTCTGGGAGCTGGCCCCGTCATGTAAGGTTTAAGTAGTGTTGGATTAGGACGGCCGTTAAGGGGTTAATTCACTGGTGGAACCTCCTTAGACTGGATGGGGGCGGTGCAGGAATCCTGAAGGTACATATACCCCTCCCCCTGTTCCAGCACTTCCTCTTGCAAGTGGAAGCAGAAATTGGCCCTCCCTCCCTTTTTGCGGTTATCATTGAGAGGCGGGCGAGGTGCGCGGTTGTGATCAGTTATGTATACTTGGGTATTCTGTGTTGTTTTTTCTATTTCTTCAGATCCCTCGCTGGGAGTCCAGCAGTTTGGATATCGCTCCGATGATTTCGGTTTTGGAGAGCTGCAAATTCTGGTTGAGTTTATGAAGTCACAGCTGGCGGCATTTGAGTACAGCGGAGATATGGTGGGAGCAGATGGCGTGCTTGCCCGCTGGGAGTCCAGCTGGGGGCATACTGCTCTGATGATTATGGTTTAACTTGCCTGCTGGGAGTCCAGCGGTGGGCATACCGCTCTGATGATTACGGTTTAACTTGCCCGCTGGGAGTCCAGCGTTTGGCATACTGCTCTGATATTATGGTTTATTAAGGTTTGCCGCTTTAATAAAGAAGCTGTGGCCGATCACCATCCAGCAATAAAATGATACAGTTGTCTGTGTTGTTTGTTATGGGTCAAGGTTGGGTAAAGGGGCCAGAGGTGATTAAAGGTGTTTTCCCCCTTCCCATGTTTCCCTGAATACCGGCAGTCTTAAAGGACACAGCACACACCACGAACCACACAGGAACCCAGGACACCCATAGCTGCAATAAACGTGAGACACCATAGGAACATCTATGACCAAAAGGGTGGCCCTCACTGGACAGATGGAATAACCAGACAAGGAGCTTAACTCCAGCACACACCAAGGCTGGAGTAGAACTGACTCCTGACCTGAAGCCACAGGTATAAGAAGCCCAAGTAACCACACCCACACACCCACACCCACATAAACCCAGTGTTCACAAAACACTAGGAAGGGAGTTAACCCTTCCAACACCAGACAAGGGAAGGAAGCCACTTAAAGGGGAAGTGCACACACAAGGATACTAATCCACATGTTACCACCGGCAACAGCATGCGTGTGCAACCATGTACCGGCAATCAACTAGAAGGCCGAGACACTGCCACCGCATGCTCTCACAGCAACACGTTGCCGCGGGCAACCGCAAGTTTAACAACAGTGTCACAGCGCAAACCAAAGGCCCTGACAGGAGCAGATGGAGGAGGAACCATGTTCACAGCAGGGTGGCACCCAGACTAGCTCATGGCCATCACTGGTGCGTGAAATGGGGGGATACCGAGGACACAGGCGATACACCTCCCACAGAAGACAAATTTTCGTTGCCTCTGGGCAGCCTGGCACACATGAGCGATTACATGCTGCAGTGTCTCCGCAACGACCGCTGAGTTGCCCACATTCTAACTTGTGCTGATTACTGGGTGGCCACGCTGCTGGATCCCCGTTACAAGGACAACGTACCGTCCTTAATTCCGTCACTGGAGCGTGAACGTAAGATGCGCGAGTACAAGCGCACGCTGGTAGACGCGCTGCCGCGTCCTCAAACTCCTACTCCATATGGAACTCCACCTCATAAATCCATTTTTTTTTTTTTGTACGTGTCTTATTTTATATAATTTCACTACTTTGTCATTTACATTTTCTGGTTAAATTCACCAATTTTTGGGTGTATAATACCACTGCTATACCTAGTAGGCCGGTTAAAAAAATATAAATAAATTGTCATTAACATTTTCGGGGGAAATTCACCAATTTTTGGGTGTATAGTACCACTGCTATACCTAGTAGGCCGGTAAAAAAAAAATAATAATTGTCAGTTGCATTTTCTGGTCAAATTCACCAATTTTTTGGTGTGATGTACCACTGCTATACCTAGTTGACAGCTTAATAAATTTCAATAATTTTTATTTTACATTTAGGGTGACAATAAACAATTGTTTTCTGTCATAGACCCCTGCTCTACCAATTAGTACAAAAGTAAGTTACAAAGGAATGGCGTAAAAAAAAAAAAAACTGTAAAACCTCTGACTGGAGCTTAACTCAGAAGATAACTAGATAACCTATAAAGAGACACTGAGAACTACTAAGCTAAAAAATATTATTTTATTGAGTATATAGTTAAAAGCATATACAAAGAGATGACAGACAAATGCAAAAAGTGCAGTACAATCTGGGAGAGTTTATCAAGTACAACAGTGTGATAAGGTAAGTGACCTAAATGTAAGAGCCTATAAGTAAAGAAGCTACTATATAAAGTATACATTGAAAAGAGTATCCACTATTAATGAGAGTGCAAGTAATGGCATCAAATATAAAGTGCAAGTGCATGCTATATAGTATAAGCAAAAAAATAAATAGCAACACTCCAATGTGGATCTCTTGAATGTATAAGTATATCTATTCAGCCAGATACAGCAAACAGTAAAGTGCATGTGCAAGCTGCAAGAAGTAAAAGGCAAGAAACATAACCAAGGTTGGTTCAAGAGGCAAAGAGCCGGAGCAAGTTACATCAACCATGCGGTCCAAAAAGGCAAGGTCACATACCGTGTATAAGAGGTAACAAATCCACAGGAAGACTGCACACCCCGACGCGCGTTTCGATTTGAAACCTTCCTCTGGGGGTACAGTCTTCCCACTGGAGAGCTCGTATTTAAATGCATATACCACCAATCGAAGTGCGCTGGTCAGTCATGTGATACCCGGGAGGCTGATTATTCTAAGGCACAGGTGAACCGCGCGGTGGCCAATTGCGCGAGTGCAGCTGTGCCTTTTGATCAAGGACCTTCCATGACGTCAATCGCGTCATGATCCCACGAGATATTCAGAGGCCGCGTAATGGCCAGTCACGCAGGCGACGAAGTCAGGGGGATGGGTCATATGATCATAGATCCCGATCACATGATCTCCTATAGTTCAACCCCCGGATAGGAGGTAAACGTCACAGATCATGAACAAGTGAGTGCATTAACATCAATAGTGCAGTTATATGTTCAATGAAAGTGCAATGTGCATGTTACATGGATGACAATGAATTAATAAGTAAACAATGGGAATAGTGAGATCAAGTGAATCGCGGTCACAGGATCTCCTAATGATGCGGCAGCCAGTAATGGACACCCAACAGAGGGAGATCGCATGACAAAGGGTCATAAATTAATAATTAAAGTACCAAGTAGACAGGTTAATTAATTTCTGTAATTTTTCTGTTACATTCTTGGGTTCACATTATACAATTTTAGTTGTGAATAAACCCCTGCTCTGCATAGGTGACAGGGAATAAAATTTCTGAAATGCTTCTTTAATTGATGCGCGCCACCTCCTTTGATTCAATGCTTAAACTTAAACAAGTTGTACCACATTTAAGCTTCAATACTTTGTCCCACATTTCCGCTATAATCTTTTGGCCAACATTTACGCCTCAATAGCTTTTCCCACAATTCCGCTTGACTGTTTTGGCCCACATTTGGGCTTCTGTAATTTGTCCCACATTTGCGCCTCAATAGCTTTTCCCACATTTCTTCTCGATCCCAATTTTTTTTTAGAAATTTATCTCCCTTAAATTTGGTCTCTTTTTCTCACGCTCCCTCTCCGGCCTGGAACCCTGATTCCCCGCCACCCGTAATCACCATGGTAGGCGCATAAAAAAGCATTGAAAGTGGATCATGAACATCACGGGGACGTGCGACATGGTGGGGTGGGGCAGTAAGTATGCACACGCCTACACGAACTAACTGACAGGGGTCAGCCCCTGCAACGTCTGGATCTCCAAATTGGGCACAAGGCCTGAGCTTGCCCTTTACCCCTTGGAGGTGCTGGCCTGCCCTGCAGCCAGGGTATTGTCTGAACGTGTGTTTAGCACGACTGGAGGGTTATATTTCCCAATGTTTTGGTGTGTACCCTAAATTAAAAAAATAAAAATAAATTTTAAAACAAAAAGCAGTGTAGGCTACCTCCTCCTCCACCGCCACTTCCACCTACACCGCCACATCCACCGCCTCCTCAACCTCCTTCTGCATATGGACCTGGTCCTCTTAGAGCAAGATTATTATTTTTAAATTTTACGTATTCTATGTTGTTTAAAGTCATTTCCCTATCCACATTGGTTTGCAGAGCACTTGCCATGCTCTTAACCACATGTTGATGACATTTGCAGCCCTCTAGCCCTTTCCATGACATTTTTACAGCCATTTTAGTGCTCAAACTTTTTTCCGAAGTTCGGCCGAACCCGTCGAACCCGAACATCCAGGTGTCCGCTCAATTCTAAACGTAACCACAGGCCTATGTGTTTGATCCATCTGTGGGGCTGTGGGGGCCTTTTTACAAGAACGGGGTATGCACTTGTGGCGGCACAATGAGTTTGTACTGGAGTTATTACGGTTTATTCTGGAACATAAAGTGTTTTTGTTTAATGGCCGCCTGTTCCAACAGCTCAGGGGAGTGGCAATGGGTAGCCCATGTGCACCGACCTTTGCCAATCTCTACCTGGGCTGGTGGGTACGGAAAGCGTTTTTTACTGAGGAGGAAAACAGATGGATCAAACACATAGGCCTGTGGTTACTTTATATCGACGACGTGCTGATCCTATGGTCTGGGAGTGTGAGTGACTTTAAAGACTTTGTCACTGACTTGAATAAGAATGACCTGGGACTATATTTCACGTCGGAAATCCATCAAAACCACATCACCTTTTTAGATCTTAACATCTTTAAGGATCCTGAAGGGAATATAGGCACACGTCTGTTCCGGAAGGACACAGCCACTAATAGCCTCCTACGTTGGGACAGTTGCCATCTTGTAGCTCTGAAAAAAGGTATTCCCAAAGGGCAGTACTTAAGATTACGCAGAAACTGCTCTATCAGTTCAGATAGCATGTAACCAGACACCTAACAACTACAAGGCCGGGATCTAGTTGAATTCAGTGGGTAATATAATGTTAGCTATCTGAACTGATAGAGAAATTTCAATTTCTCTGCTTTTAAAACAGAAAGTGATACCTCATAAAATATTTATTACTTAACATTCCCAATATGTCTACTTTATGTTTGCATCATTTTGGAAATGTCATTTTATTTTTTGGGGACGTTAGAAGGGCGAGAAGTTTAGAAGCAATTCTTAAAGTTTTTAAGAAAATTGCCAAAACCCACTTTTTAAGGACCAGTTCAGGTCTGAAGTCACTTTGTGGGGCCTACATAGTGGATACCCCCATAAATGACCCCATTGTAGAAATGACACCCCTTAAGTTACTTAAAACCGATTTTACAAACTTTGTTAACCCTTTAGGCGTTCCACAAGAATTAAAGGAAAATGGAGATCAAATTTTTAAATTTAACTTTTTTAGCAGATTTTCCATTTTAATCAATTTTTTTCTTTAACACATTGATGGTTAACAGCCAAACAAAACGCAATATTTATTACCCAGATTCTGCAGTTTACAGAAACACCCCACATGTGGTCATATACTGCTGTATGGGCACACGGCAGGGCACAGAAGGAAAGGAGTGCCACATGGTTTTTAGATGCCATGTCCCATATGAAGTCCCCCTGATGCCCCCTTACAGTTGAAACTCCCAAGAAGTGACCACATTTTGGAAACTAGGGGATAAGTTGCCAGTTTTATTTGTACTATTTTTGGGTACATATGATTTTTTGATCATTCATTATAACACCTTATGCGGCAAGGTGACCAAAAAATGTGTTGTTTTAGCACCGTTTTTATTCATTCATTTTTACAGTGTTCATCTGAGGGGTTAGGTCAAGTTACATTTTTATAGAGCAGATCGTTATGGACGTGGCGATACCTTATATGTATACTTTTTCTTATTTATTTAAGTTTTACACAATAATAGCATTTTTGAAACAAAAAAAATGTTTTAATGTGTCCATGTTCTGAGAGCTATAGTTTTTTTATTTTTTGAGCGATTTTCTTACGTAGGGGCTCATTTTTTCTGGTATGAGGTGACGGTTTTATTGGTACTATTTTGTGGGACATACACCTTTTTGATCACTTGGTGTTGCACTTTTTGTGATGTAAGGTGACAAAAATAGATTTTTTTTTTACACAGTTTATATTTATTTTTTTACGGTGTTCACCCGAGGGGTTAGGTCATGTGATATTTTTATAGAGCTGGTTGTTACGGACGTGGTGATACCTAATATGTATACTTTTATTCATTTATTTCACTTTAACACAATAATAGCATTTTTGAAACCAAAAAAATTTTGTTTTTGTGTCTCCATGTTCTGAGAGCTATAGTTTTTAAATTTTTTCAGTGATTTTCTTATGTAGGGGCCCATTTTTTGTGGCACAAGGTGACGGTTTTATTGGTACCATTTTGTGGGACATACGCCTTTTTGATTACTTGGTGTTGCACTTTTTGTGATGTAAGGTGACAAAAATTGCTTTTTTTACACAGTTTTTTTTTTAATGGTGTTTATCGAACTGGGTTGATCATGTGATATATTTATAGAGCCGACCGTCACGGATGCGGCAATACCAAATATGTCTATTTTATTTTATTTTTTCTATTTTTTTTTTTTTAAATTGCATTCCTTACATTTTTTTAACACTTTATTTTTTATTTTTTTATTTTACACTTTGCATCCCCCATAAGGTCATACAAGACCTCACACAGCTCCTGCACTCTTCGGTCCCAGCGATCACATGAGCGCTGTGTATACAGGGAGTGCAGAATTATTGGGCAAGTTGTATTTTTGAGGATTAATTTTATTATTGAACAACAACCATGTTCTCAATGAACCCAAAAAACTCATTAATATCAAAGCTGAATATTTTTGGAAGTAGTTTTTTTTTATTTTTTAGTTTTAGCTATTTTAGGGGGATATCTGTGTGTGCAGGTCACTATTACTGTGCATAATGATTAGGCAACTTAACAAAAAACAAATATATACCCATTTCAATTATTTATTTTTACCAGTGAAACCAATATAACATCTCAACATTCACAAATATACATTTCTGACATTCAAAAACAAAACAAAAACAAATCAGTGACCAATATAGCCACCTTTCTTTGCAAGGACACTCAAAAGCCTGCCATCCATGGATTCTGTCAGTGTTTTGATCTGTTCACCATCAACATTGCGTGCAGCAGCAACCACAGCCTCCCAGACACTGTTCAGAGAGGTGTACTGTTTTCCCTCCTTGTAAATCTCACATTTGATGATGGACCACAGGTTCTCAATGGGGTTCAGATCAGGTGAACAAGGAGGCCATGTCATTAGATTTTCTTCTTTTATACTCTTTCTTGCCAGCCACGCTGTGGAGTACTTGGACGCGTGTGATGGAGCATTGTCCTGCATGAAAATCATGTTTTTCTTGAAGGATGCAGACTTCTTCCTGTACCACTGCTTGAAGAAGGTGTCTTCCAGAAACTGGCAGTAGGACTGGGAGTTGAGCTTGACTCCATCCTCAACCCGAAAAGGCCCCACAAGCTCATCTTTGATGATACCAGCCCAAACCAGTACTCCACCTCCACCTTGCTGGCGTCTGAGTCGGACTGGAGCTCTCTGCCCTTTACCAATCCAGCCACGGGCCCATCCATCTGGCCCATCAAGACTCACTCTCATTTCATCAGTCCATAAAACCTTAGAAAAATCAGTCTTGAGATATTTCTTGGCCCAGTCTTGACGTTTCAGCTTGTGTGTCTTGTTCAGTGGTGGTCGTCTTTCAGCCTTTCTTACCTTGGCCATGTCTCTGAGTATTGCACACCTTGTGCTTTTGGGCACTCCAGTGATGTTGCAGCTCTGAAATATGGCCAAACTGGTGGCAAGTGGCATCTTGGCACCTGCACGCTTGACTTTTCTCAGTTCATGGGCAGTTATTTTGCGCCTTGGTTTTTCCACACGCTTCTTGCGACCCTGTTGACTATTTTGAATGAAATGCTTGATTGTTCGATGATCACGCTTCAGAAGCTTTGCAATTTTAAGAGTGCTGCATCCCTCTTCAAGATATCTCACTATTTTTGACTTTTCTGAGCCTGTCAAGTCCTTCTTTTGACCCATTTTGCCAAAGGAAAGGAAGTTGCCTAATAATTATGCACACCTAATATAGGGTGTTGATGTCATTAGACCACACCCCTTCTCATTACAGAGATGCACATCACCTAATATGCTTAATTGGTAGTAGGCTTTCGAGCCTATACAGCTTGGAGTAAGACAACATGCATAAAGAGGATGATGTGGTCAAAATACTAATTTGCCTAATAATTCTGCACTCCCTGTACAGCGATCTAGAAGGCAGGGACAACTGGGCACTGTCCCTGCCTTCTCTAAGGGTTGCCCTGCTGTCACTGCACGATTAGCGTGCAGCTGCGATCTCTGAATGGACGTTTTAAAACGTCCATTCAGAGATAGAGAACCACCTCCCGGACGTTTATATTCAATGGGCGGATGGGAGGTGGTTAATAAATGTGGAGAGGGGGTGGTTAGGAAGATAAAGAGGGTGGGATTTAGGTTTTAAAAGGAGGTGGCCGTGGGCGAGCGGGTGCCATTTTGGAGGTAAAAGAACTCCCACCCTACCAACCTAAGGTTTATAAAAAAATTTTTTTTAAAAAGAGAGAGGTCAGGGGGTGATGTAATGAGGCTGGCATGGTAGTGAATTGGGGGATGGGGTGGATTACGGGCATGTGTGGCTGTCGCGGCAGTCGTGGTGATGGGAGATCCTAGAAGCTGGTGGTATATGACAGTATTGGAAAATGGGAGGGCCTCAATGGTGGGGCTGGACTCTCATAGTTTGAGGCACTTGGTTGGTTCGGAGAGGCGTCCATCAGTTGGTGTCTCCGAGCTGGTGTTTTACATCTGGAGGCAAGATGGAATTGCCATGTTGGCTTCTTACGGATGGTAAAGTTTTGGGGCTTCTACGATCTCCCTCGTCAGGGGTTAATGTTATTGTTATTTATGTATGTATTTATTTTATTAATAAAAACGGCTGCTGTGGCCAATTTAATCCAAGCAGAGTGTGTGCGTGCTTATTGGAAAGGTCTTGGGGGAGGAGAAAATTTTGAGGATTATGGGTGAGGCCCTGAGTAATTAACCAATAACCTATTCAAGAGAGGTCGGACTAGGACGTGAGGTAGGTGGAGGCTGACATGAGAGGTTTTGGTAGGAAGGGCCGGGCAGGAGTGAGTTAATAAATGTGGAGAGGGGGTGGTTAGGGAGATAGAGAAGGTGGGATTTAGGATTTAAAAGGAGGTGGCTGGGGGCGAGCGGGTGCCATTTTGGAGGAAAAAGAACTCCCGCCCTCCCACCCTAAGGTTTATAAAAAATAAAATAAAATAAAAAGAGAGATCTGGGGGTGATGTAATGAGGCTGACACGGTAGTCAATTGGGGGATGGGGTGGATTACGGGCATGTGTGGCTGTCGCGGCAGTCGTGGCGGTGGGAGATCCTAGAAGCTGGTGGTATATGACAGTATTGGAAAATACTCAATGGTGGGGCTGGACTCTCATAGTTTGAGGCACTTGGTTGGTTCGGAGAGGCGTTAACCAATAACCTATTCATGTTGAAGACACACTTCATCAATAGATACCAGTTATTATATACTGCAGAGTGCAGCGCGTTAGTCAGCTGCGTACACTCTGCGTTATATCCCTTGAGACAGCCAACAATCCCACTGTTGTTACGTAAGGGAACTCTGAGGAGATACTTTGTGGTCCACATTTACAGTTCAGAGTATCGACTAGTTTACCGTCGATATTTTGTTTGCTTGTTTGTACACATTGAGGAAGGGCTCGCATACCCTCCCCCTTTATTTTAACGTATACCTAATAAACTTTGTAGTAAATCTGTTCCTCTAATCCTGAAAAATACTTTAATTTTAAGCAAATTAGGTTTTTGGTGCACTGTGGGTGGGGCCACTCTGTGCAGTAGACCTGGCGCCTCCTGTGTCACAGCTACCAGCTATAAATTCTCAGGGACTGTCCATCAAACAAGAGGGGTATGAGCCGTGCCGCATCACTGGCCAAGTTGCATGAAATGGAGCGACCCCACCCACAGGGGCTAAAAAAATGATTGGACATGCTGGATTTCAACATGTCTGATCCTATGGTCCTGCAGGAGATAAGACTCTACCAGAGGTGTCTAGCAGTGGCTTATTTCCCTCTCCCTATTAATAATCTTAATAAATGTGACCATCAGACATCAATCATTTACTCTTTTCTACTCACCACTTTCCCTTCACACCTGGCCACGAACATTCTTCTCAGGGGTTCCTTCAGCCATTTATGGTACATCCCCGGCACATGGTCCAGTCCGTTGTATAACCCACTAGAGATAGACATCAGTTCTTCATAGTCTTCTGCCGTTGCAGGCGAAAAATCTATTTTTGGAACTGAAGTCGGAACAGACATGGTGTCACTGCGCGATATAGACCAGAGTCTCAGCTGAAAGGAGAAGAGAAGAAGTTTAATCAGGCAAAGTCTACCATCATTCTTGAGATTGATAGGGTTCCCAGCAGTCAGACATTATCCGATACTTGTCCCTTATACTGGGGATACGTTTTAATCTTGGTACAAATCCTTTCACCATTAACAACCGAGATTTTTTTGGAGGTTGGATAGTAAAAAACAAAACAAAAAACATGTCGTTATGAAAGACTCTTTGAAGCCTCTCACACCCTCTGAGCTAAAAAAAACAACAACACGTAATAAATGGTATACAACCCCCTGATATACATACTGTACATGAGACACTGGTACACGTTTTTATCAGAGTGTATAAGCCCACTCACCACGCCAAGGTTGCCTCCTTGAGTGGGACCTACACTAATGTGGCACGGCACCACATGATGCCCACCAGCGCTGCACCAGTAGGAGGTGGGACCCAGCAGTAAAACAGCACCCCTACTACTAGACAAAGCCACCCTGGCTGAGTGGGACCTATTCTAATGTGGCACAGTACCACGTGGCAACTACTTACGCTGCAGCACTGCATCAGCGGGTGGCAGAACCCAGCAATAAAACAGCAACCCTGCTGCTAGACAAAGCCACCCTGTCAAATTGCGGAACGCACATGGGCCTGTATTCATTTGCGCAGTTTGCGGATTTGTAAAACACTACAGTGGTGGAATGCGCCCTTATGCCGAGAAGCAATTTTAGATCAAAGCACAGCATGGGGATGTGCGATCAAAGATGTGGACCCATTGACTTGAATGGGTCCGCAAATACGGAGATGTGGAATGGTGGGGAACAGAAGTACGGAACGGAACCCCACAAAAGCACAACTTGCTCTATCTTTTTGCGGAACGGACGGATCGCGGACCTATTCAAGTGAATGGGTCTGCGAAGCGCTTGTGGCTGCCCCGCGGTCGGTGCCCGTGCATTGCGGACCGCAATTTGCGGTCCATGGCACGGGCAGCACATGGTTGTGTGAACAAGCCCTTACTCCGTGTGCATTCTGTATGTCTGTATGTCTTCAAAAAAAAAAAAACATTTCCTATTATTGTCTGCATTACGGACAAGGATAGTCCTGTTCTATTAGGGGCCGGCTGTTCCGTTCTGCAAAATAGGGAATGCACATGGACGTCATCAGTATTTTTTGCGGATACGTTTATTGCGGACCATAAAATACATACGGTCGTGTGCATGAGCCTGTATGTAAGTATGATTTTACTTATTTATTTTTATTACACTGTGCTATTAATGTCAGATGCCGCGATCAGCTATTAACACGGCATCTGAGGGGTACAATGATGGGGGCAGCGCAATCACCCTTCCCACTATTTAGAAATAAATGTGCTTTGTGATGAAGTAATTCGTCACAAAGCAAATTTGTTTGTAAAATTCGTGTTTCTCTCCGTGCCTTCGCACCACAAAAAAAATAGAACATGTTATTTTTATGGGGTGTGAACGGATCACGGACCCATTCTGCATGTTGCCGTATTGCGGACCGCATTTGCAGATGACCATAGGGACAAGGGGAGGTGCACTTTGGTGCATGATATAGGAGTATTTTATACTGGCACAAATTATAGGGCACTATGGGGACTTTGGCTCAATTGGGGGCACTAAGAGAGTTTTCTGAGCACACAGTAGGGGTCATTGGCACACATTATGAGGGTACTATAGGGACATTGGCTCTACGGGGCACTAAGAGGAGGTATTTTTTATACTGCCACACAACAGGGCACTTTTATGTACTGGCGCACATTATAAGGGGGCATTTTTCTACTGTTACACAAAGGCCTCTTTCACATGGGTGTTGCGGGAAAATGTGCGGGTGTGTTGCGGGAACACCCATGATTTTTGCACTCGCGTGAGAAAAATCGTGCATGTTTGGTACCCAAACCCGAACTTCTTCACAGAAGTTCGGGCTTGGGATCGGTGTTCTGTAGATTGTATTATTTTCCCTCATAACATAGTGAGCATTATTTACAGGAACAGGACCTTTGATGACGTCACTCCGGTCATCACATGGTACGTCACACGATCTTTTACCATGGTGATTCACCATGGTAAAAGATCATGTGACGTACCATGTGATGACCGAAGTGACGTCATCAAAGGTCCTGTTCCTGTAATTAATGCTCACCACAGGTCCTATTCAACAAAGGAGACAGAAGGAGATGCCGGGCTACGCGATCAAGTGGACTAAGGTGAGTTAATTATTTATTTTTTAACCCCTCCAGCGCTGTTTTACTATGCATTCTGTATTCAGAATGCTATTATTTTCCCTTATAACCATGTTATAAGGGAAAATAATAATGATCGGGTCTCCATCCCGATCATCTCCTAGCAACCATGGGTGAAAATCGCACCGCATCCGCACTTGCTTGTGGATGCTTGCGATTTTCACGCAACCCCATTCACTTCTATGGGGCCTGCGTTGCGTGAAAAACGCAGAATATACAGGGAGTGCAGAATTATTAGGCAAATGAGTATTTTGACCACATCATCCTCTTTATGCATGTTGTCTTACTCCAAGCTGTATAGGCTCGAAAGCCTACTACCAATTAAGCATATTAGGTGATGTGCATCTCTGAAATGAGAAGGGGTGTGGTCTAATGACATCAACACCCTATATTAGGTGTGCATAATTATTAGGCAACTTCCTTTCCTTTGGCAAAATGGGTCAAAAGAAGGACTTGACAGGCTCAGAAAAGTAAAAAATAGTGAGATATCTTGCAGAGGGATGCAGCACTCTTAAAATTGCAATGCTTCTGAAGCGTGATCATCGAACAATCAAGCGTTTCATTCAAAATAGTCAACAGGGTCGCAAGAAGCGTGTGGAAAAACCAAGGCGCAAAATAACTGCCCATGAACTGAGAAAAGTCAAGCGTGCAGCTGCCAAGATGCCACTTGCCACCAGTTTGGCCATATTTCAGAGCTGCAACATCACTGGAGTGCCCAAAAGCACAAGGTGTGCAATACTCAGAGACATGACCAAGGTAAGAAAGGCTGAAAGACGACCACCACTTAACAAGACACACAAGCTGAAACGTCAAGACTGGGCCAAGAAATATCTCAAAACTGATTTTTCTAAGGTTTTATGGACTGATGAAATGAGAGTGAGTCTTGATGGGCCAGATGGATGGGCCCGTGGCTGGATTGGTAAAGGGCAGAGAGCTCCAGTCCGACTCAGACGCCAGCAAGGTGGAGGTGGAGTACTGGTTTGGGCTGGTATCATCAAAGATGAGCTTGTGGGGCCTTTTCGGGTTGAGGATGGAGTCAAGCTCAACTCCCAGTCCTACTGCCAGTTTCTGGAAGACACCTTCTTCAAGCAGTGGTACAGGAAGAAGTCTGCATCCTTCAAGAAAAACATTATTTTAATACAGGACAATGCTCCATCACACGCGTCCAAGTACTCCACAGCGTGGCTGGCAAGAAAGGGTATAAAAGAAGAAAATCTAATGACATGGCCTCCTTGTTCACCTGATCTGAACCCCATTGAGAACCTGTGGTCCATCATCAAATGTGAGATTTACAAGGAGGGAAAACAGTACACCTCTCTGAACAGTGTCTGGGAGGCTGTGGTTGCTGCTGGACGCAATGTTGATGGTGAACAGATCAAAACACTGACAGAATCCATGGATGGCAGGCTTTTGAGTGTCCTTGCAAAGAAAGGTGGCTATATTGGTCACTGATTTGTTTTTGTTTTGTTTTTGAATGTCAGAAATGTATATTTGTGAATGTTGAGATGTTATATTGGTTTCACTGGTAAAAAATAAATAATTGAAATGGGTATATATTTGTTTTTTGTTAAGTTGCCTAATCATTATGCACAGTAATAGTCACCTGCACACACAGATATCCCCCTAAAATAGCTAAAACTAAAAACAAACTAAAAACTACTTCCAAAAATATTCAGCTTTGATATTAATGAGTTTTTTGGGTTCATTGAGAACATGGTTGTTGTTCAATAATAAAATTAATCCTCAAAAATACAACTTGCCTAATAATTCTGCACTCCCTGTAATGTCATGGATGAGATTTGCAGATAGCTGGAACTTATAAATAAACGAGCGACTGGCTTGATCCCAAACTAAGGAGCTTATAGGTGAGCCCTATAAAACCCTAAGAGCTCTCCCTGACTGCTATGCACATACAAGGGTCTCGATGGTAGACGATTGCATGTCCACGTACCTAAGCCTGTGTGACACCTGAAAACCCTATAATAGTGAGGGGACACGACCACCGGCTCCCTGCACTTAATGCGGAGGGAGTCTGGGTCACCTAGAATCAAGCCAGCAAGCAAACACAATAAAGTAAAGGACGTATCTGAGCTAACAGAATACACAGCCTCCAGCAGTGAACACTTCACCCAGGAAGTAGTATAAACCGCAAAGTGAGGCAGTATGGGAGGGAATATAAAGGAAGACGATTATGTCTAAATAAGTGACACCTGGCAGAAGGAAAGGAGATGAGAAAGTGAAACCAAAACAAAGAACATCATACAAGAGGTAGAGAATAGTGTTGAGCGAACAGTTCGAGCATAGTTCGGGTCCGTACCGAATTTTGGGGTGTTCGTGACACGGACCCGAACCCGAACTTTTTCGTAAAAGTTCGGGTTCGTCGTTCGGCATGTATTTTGGCGCATTTTGAAAGGCTGCAAAGCAGCCAATCAACATGCATCATACTACTTGCCCTAAGATGCCATCGCAGCCATGCCTACTATTGGCAAGGCTGTGATTGGCCAAGTGCAGCATGTGACTCAGCCTCTTATAAGCTTGTGCGCACGTCGGGACGTGCTCACTCCCGATGTGAATAGAACAGGGTTAGACGCAGCTGATGCTAGGGCGAGAATAGGCAGGGATAATTGAATAACTGGAAGCAAATTTCTCTCCTCCACCTGTGATTCATCTGAACAACTGCAGCTGAGCTGCTTTTTTGATAGGGATTGGCTATTTTTAGAGTGGCCAGAGTGATTTTTCCATCCACATGTACCCGGGCTGACCGCCGGCCGCCATTTTGCGACTTGTAGTGCTGCAGCAGAAGCTGCCACAGTGTGCATTCCAAAGCTCCAAACAAGTCAGACATCTACACCTGGGATTCAGACCAATAGCGATTTAGCAGCACAGTCCAAGGCTATTTTTTTTAAAGGTTGTGCAGACCATTTTGTGGCACATGTTACTGGGCTGATAGGCGGCGGCTATCTTGGGACTAGTGCTGCAGCACAATCTCTCCCAACGTCCATTAATCACTTGTAATAGTGGTCTGTGCCATAGAAATCCTACATCAGGGACTTGGGTGTGCTTGTGTCACCCCTACTAATACCAGTCCACCTGTAATCCATACAGTGAAAAGCCATAAAGTATTCCAGTGAGGGAATTTTTTTTTTATTTAAAAAAGGCCAAGTTAGTTTATCTGGCGTTCAATATACTAGATACAGTTAGGCCTGCGTTTCATACATCTGGAATTAGCAAACTAATGTGCTGGGGTTGGGAAAACATATATGTACCCATACTAGAATCTGTCAAAGAAAGCGGTACTCACATATAACAGTCATTCCATCTGTAATCCATACAGTCAAAAGACTGAAAGTATTCCAGTGAGGGAATTTTTTTTATTTAAAAAAGGCCAAGTTAGTTTATCTGGCGTTCAATATACTAGATACAGTTAGGCCTGCGTTTCATACATCTGGAATTAGCAAACTAATGTGCTGGGGTTGGGAAAACATATATGTACCCATACTAGAATCTGTCAAAGAAAGCGGTACTCACATATAACAGTCATTCCATCTGTAATCCATACAGTCAAAAGACTGAAAGTATTCCAGTGAGGGAATTTTTTTTATTTAAAAAAGGCCAAGTTAGTTTATCTGGCGTTCAATATACTAGATACAGTTAGGCCTGCGTTTCATACATCTGGAATTAGCAAACTAATGTGCTGGGGTTGGGAAAACATATATGTACCCATACTAGAATCTGTCAAAGAAAGCGGTACTCACATATAACAGTCATTCCATCTGTAATCCATACAGTCAAAAGACTGAAAGTATTCCAGTGAGGGAATTTTTTTTATTTAAAAAAGGCCAAGTTAGTTTATCTGGCGTTCAATATACTAGATACAGTTAGGCCTGCGTTTCATACATCTGGAATTAGCAAACTAATGTGCTGGGGTTGGGAAAACATATATGTACCCATACTAGAATCTGTCAAAGAAAGCGGTACTCACATATAACAGTCATTCCATCTGTAATCCATACAGTCAAAAGACTGAAAGTATTCCAGTGAGGGAATTTTTTTTATTTAAAAAAGGCCAAGTTAGTTTATCTGGCGTTCAATATACTAGATACAGTTAGGCCTGCGTTTCATACATCTGGAATTAGCAAACTAATGTGCTGGGGTTGGGAAAACATATATGTACCCATACTAGAATCTGTCAAAGAAAGCGGTACTCACATATAACAGTCATTCCATCTGTAATCCATACAGTCAAAAGACTGAAAGTATTCCAGTGAGGGAATTTTTTTTTATTTAAAAAAGGCCAAGTTAGTTTATCTGGCGTTCAATATACTAGATACAGTTAGGCCTGCGTTTCATACATCTGGAATTAGCAAACTAATGTGCTGGGGTTGGGAAAACATATATGTACCCATACTAGAATCTGTCAAAGAAAGCGGTACTCACATATAACAGTCATTCCATCTGTAATCCATACAGTCAAAAGACTGAAAGTATTCCAGTGAGGGAATTTTTTTTATTTAAAAAAGGCCAAGTTAGTTTATCTGGCGTTCAATATACTAGATACAGTTAGGCCTGCGTTTCATACATCTGGAATTAGCAAACTAATGTGCTGGGGTTGGGAAAACATATATGTACCCATACTAGAATCTGTCAAAGAAAGCGGTACTCACATATAACAGTCATTCCATCTGTAATCCATACAGTCAAAAGACTGAAAGTATTCCAGTGAGGGGATTTTGCTTATAAAAAATAATATATTTCATTGTGGTGCGAGTTGAATCGCAACAATGAAGAAAAATACTATTAAGGGACGAGGACGCGGTCGTGGTGGTGTCCGTGGAGCCTCTGTTGCTGGTAGAGGACGTGGCCGTTCGGCCCCAGGCGCACACAGTAGGGAACGAACTCCCTCAACTAGCCGGCAGAATGTACCGCAATATCTCGTGGGGCACAATGCCGCTCTTAGGATGGTAAGGCCTGAGCAGGTACAGGCATTAACGATTGGGTGGCCGACAGTGCTTCCAGCACGTTCACCACATGGTCTTCCACCCAGTCTTCTGCGGAAAGCGCACAGGTGGCACCTGAAAACCAAGCCCATCAGTCTGTCACATCACCCCCAAGCATATCAGGGAAACGGTCTGAGCCACAAGTTATGCAGCAGTCTCTTCTTCTGTTTGAAGACTCTGCTTCCAGGGTTTCCCAGGGGCGTCCACCTAGCCCTTCCCCAATGGAGGAAGACATACCATGCACTGACGCACAACCACTTATGTCTCCAGATGAAGAGGACATGGGAATACCACCACAGCAGAGTCACCGACTCTCTGATGATGACGAAACACAGGTGCCCACTGCCGCGTCTTTTTGCAGTGTGCAGACTGAACAGGAGGAGGTCAGGGAGGGAGACTGGGTGGAAGACGATGCAGAGGACGATGAGGTCTTAGACCCCACATGGACTGAAGGTCGTGGCGATGACTTTCACAGTTCAGAGGAAGAGGTAGTGGTGAGACCGAGACAACAGCGAAGCCAAAGAGGGAGCAGGGGGCCAAAGCAGACGAGCCGCCGCCCCCAGAGTTCGCCTGCTACTGGACATCGCCAACAGGGACCCAGCCCCACAAAGGCAGCTTCAAAGAGTTCCCTGGCATGGCACTTCTTTAAACAATGTCCTACCGACAAGACCCGAGTGACTTGCACGCTCTGCCATCAGAGCCTGAGGCGAGGCATTAACGTTCTGAACCTCAGCACAACCTGCATGACCAGGCATCTACATGCAAAGCATGAACTGCAGTGGGGTACACACCTTAAAAACCAGGCACTCGCTGAGGCTCCCCCTGCTCCCTCTACCGCTGCTGCCTCGGCTTCCGCCTCGAGAGGAATGTTGCCACCTGCCGAGCAGCAAACAGAGGATGTGCCACCGACACCACCACCACCGCCACCGTCAACTAGCGTCTCCACTATATCACACAGCAGCGTTCAGCTCTCAATATCTCAAACCTTAGAGAGGAAGCGCAAATTCCCCCCGAGTCACCCTCGAGCCCTTGGCCTGAACGCCAGCATTTCTAAACTGCTGGCCTTTGAAATGCTGTCATTCCGGCTGGTGGACACAGACAGCTTCAAAAAGCTGATGGCCATGGCTGTCCCGCAGTATGTGGTTCCCAGCCGCCACTACTTCTCCAAGACAGCCGTGCCTTCCCTGCACATGCAAGTGTCCGATAAAATCAAGTGTGCACTGCGCAACGCCATTTGTGGCAAGGTCCACCTAACCACAGATACGTGGACCAGTAAGCACGGCCAGGGACGCTATATCTCACTAACTGCACACTGGATGAATGTAGTGGCGGCTGGGCCCCCGGCGGACAGTTCCTTGGCGCACGTCCTTCCGCCCCCTAGGATCGCAGGGCATCATTCTCTGCCTCCTGTAGCCTCCTCCTCCTACTCGGCTTCCTCCTCCACTGCTTCCACCAGCTCATCCGGTCAGCCACACACCTTCACCACCAACTTCAGCACAGCCCGGGGTAAACGTCAGCAGGCCATTCTGAAACTCATATGTTTGGGGGACAGGCCCCACACCGCACAGGAGTTGTGGCGGGGTATTGAACAACAGACCGACGAGTGGTTTCTGCCGGTGGGCCTCAAGCCAGGCCTGGTGGTATGCGATAATGGGCGAAATCTCGTGGCAGCTCTGGGACTAGCCGGTTTGACGCACATCCCTTGCCTGGCGCATGTGCTGAACTTGGTGGTGCAGAGGTTCATTCACCACTACCCCAACATGTCAGAGCTGCTGCATAAAGTGCGGGCCGTCTGTGCACGCTTCCGCCGTTCACATCCTGCCGCTGCTCGCCTGTCTGCGCTACAGCGGAACTTCGGCCTTCCCGCTCACCGCCTCATATGCGACGTGTCCACCCGGTGGAACTCCACCTTGCACATGCTGGAGAGACTGTGCGAGCAGCAGCAGGCCATAGTGGAGTTTCAGCTGCAGCACGCTCGCGTCAGTCGTACTGCCGAACAGCACCACTTCACCACCAATGATTGGGCCTCCATGCGAGACCTGTGTGCCCTGCTGCGCTGTTTCGAGTACTCCACCAACATGGCCAGTGGCGATGACACTGTTATCAGCGTTACAATACCACTTCTATGTCTCCTTGAGAAAACACTTAGGGCAATGATGTTAGAGGAGGTGGCCCAGGTGGAGGAGGATGAGGGCTCGTTTCTAACACTTTCGGGCCAGTCTGTTCGAAGTGGCTCAGAGGGAGGTTTGTTTAAGCAGCAGAGGACAGGTTCACAAGTCGCCAGCCAAGGCACTGTACTGGAGGACGAGGAGGATGAGGAGGAGGAGGTGGAGGGGGACGAGGATGACGCAAGTTCACAGTGGGGTGGCAGCCCAGGCCCATCACTGGTGCGTGGCTGGGGGGATACGGTGGACGATGACGATACGCCTCCCACAGAGGACAGCTTGTCCTTACCCATGGGTAGCCTGGCCCACATGAGCGAATATATGCTCCAATGCCTGCGCAACGACAGCAGAGTTGCCCACGTTTTAACGTGTGCAGACTACTGGGTGGCCACCCTGCTGGATCCCCGGTATAAAGACAATGTGCCCACTTTAATTCCTGAACTGGAGCGCGACCGTAAGATGCGCGAGTACAAGCGCACGCTGATAGAGGCGCTCTTGAGAGCATTCCCACATGTCACAGGGGAACAGGTGGAAGGTGAAGGCAGAGGAGTGGCAAGAGGTCGCCAACGCAGCTGTGTCACGGCCAGCTCATCTGAGGGCAGGGTTAGCATGGCAGAAATGTGGAAAAGTTTTGTCTCCACGCCACAGCTATCTGCACCGACACCTGATACGGAACGTGTTAGCAGGAGGCAGCATTTCACTAACATGGTTGAACAGTATGTCTGCACACCCCTCCACATCCTGACGGATGGTTCGGCCCCATTCAACTACTGGGTTTCGAAATTGTCCACGTGGCCAGAGTTAGCATGTTATGCCTTGGAGGTGCTTTCCTGCCCGGCGGCCAGCGTTTTATCTGAACGCGTATTCAGCACGGCAGGGGGCGTCATTACTGACAAGCGCAGCCGCCTGTCCACAGCCAACGTGGACAAGCTGACCTTCATAAAGATGAACCAGGCATGGATCCCACAGGACCTGTCCCTCCCTTGTGCAGAGTAGTCCTTATTAACTGCCTAAAACATGTCTTGTTGTGCTACGGGCCACTTCTTTATTTGATACAAATTTTATGAAACCCACAGTTGAATGAAACTCTTCTCTGTCTGGGCGCCGGGGCCTAACCAGATGAAAGTGGCCGGTTAAACTAACGGGTGACATGAAGCCATAACCTCTGCCATGCTACCTCTGTCTTCTGTCTGGGTGCTGAGGCCTAAGTCAAATAAAGCGGTCTTCTGCTGTGCTGGGGGATATGAAGCTAATCTCTGACCTCTCTCCTCTGTCTGGGTCCAAAGGCCTAAATCACTGAAAGAGGCCTTCTCCTGTGGTGTGTGATATGATGCCAGAATATGTGCTGTGGGGCCTCTCTCCTCTTCCTGGGTGCAGGGGTCAAAGTAACTCAATGGTGGCTTCTCCTGTGGTGGCTGATATGATGCCAGAATATGTGCTGTGGTGCCTCTCTCCTCTTCCTGGGTGCAGGGGTCAAAGTAACTAAATGGTGGCTTCTCCTGTGGTGGCTGATATGATGCCAGAATATGTGCTGTGGGGCCTCTCTCCTCTTCCTGGGTGCAGGGGTCAAAGTAACTCAATGGTGGCTTCTCCTGTGGTGGCTGATATGATGCCAGAATATGTGCTGTGGTGCCTCTCTCCTCTGTCTGGGTCCAAAGGCCTAAATCACTGAAAGAGGCCTTCTCCTGTGGTGTGTGATATGATGCCTGAATATGTGCTGTGGTGCCTCTCTCCTCTTCCTGGGTGCGGGGGTCAAAGTAACTCAATGGTGGCTTCTCCTGTGGTGGCTGATATGATGCCAGAATATGTGCTGTGGGGCCTCTCTCCTCTTCCTGGGTGCAGGGGTCAAAGTAACTCAATGGTGGCTTCTCCTGTGGTGGCTGATATGATGCCAGAATATGTGCTGTGGTGCCTCTCTCCTCTTCCTGGGTGCAGGGGTCAAAGTAACTAAATGGTGGCTTCTCCTGTGGTGGCTGATATGATGCCAGAATATGTGCTGTGGGGCCTCTCTCCTCTTCCTGGGTGCAGGGGTCAAAGTAACTCAATGGTGGCTTCTCCTGTGGTGGCTGATATGATGCCAGAATATGTGCTGTGGTGCCTCTCTCCTCTTCCTGGGTGCGGGGGTCAAAGTAACTCAATGGTGGCTTCTCCTGTGGTGGCTGATATGATGCCAGAATATGTGCTGTGGTGCCTCTCTCCTCTTCCTGGGTGCGGGGGTCAAAGTAACTCAATGGTGGCTTCTCCTGTGGTGGCTGATATGATGCCAGAATATGTGCTGTGGTGCCTCTCTCCTCTTCCTGGGTGCAGGGGTCAAAGTAACTAAATGGTGGCTTCTCCTGTGGTGGTTGATATGATGCCTGATTCTCTGCTGTGAAACCTCTCTCCTCCATCTGGGTGTAGGGGTCAAAGTCTTTCAAAGTCACCTTCTCCTGTGCTGATTGATATAAAGCTGATGGTTGTGCCATCTGACATGGTTGCCAGGGTCTGATTCAATGGGGGCCTACTCCTGTGGTGGGTGATCTAAATGCCTGATTCTCTGCTGTGAAACCTCTCTCCTCCGTCTGGGTGTAGGGGTCAAAGTCTTTCAAAGTCGCCTTCTCCTGTGCTGATTGATATGAAGCTGATGGTTGTGCCATCTGACATGGTTGCCGGGGTCCCATTAAATTGGGGCCTACTCCTGTGGTGGTTGATATGATGCCTGATTCTCTGATGTGGAACCTCTCTCCTCTGTTTGGGTGAAGGGGTCAAAGTAACTAAATGGTGGCTTCTCCTGTGGTGGCTGATATGATGCCAGAATATGTGCTGTGGGGCCTCTCTCCTCTTCCTGGGTGCAGGGGTCAAAGTAACTCAATGGTGGCTTCTCCTGTGGTGGCTGATATGATGCCAGAATATGTGCTGTGGTGCCTCTCTCCTCTTCCTGGGTGCGGGGGTCAAAGTAACTAAATGGTGGCTTCTCCTGTGGTGGCTGATATGATGCCAGAATATGTGCTGTGGTGCCTCTCTCCTCTTCCTGGGTGCGGGGGTCAAAGTAACTCAATGGTGGCTTCTCCTGTGGTGGCTGATATGATGCCAGAATATGTGCTGTGGTGTCTCTCTCCTCTTCCTGGGTGCAGGGGTCAAAGTAACTAAATGGTGGCTTCTCCTGTGGTGGTTGATATGATGCCTGATTCTCTGCTGTGAAACCTCTCTCCTCCATCTGGGTGTAGGGGTCAAAGTCTTTCAAAGTCGCCTTCTCCTGTGCTGATTGATATAAAGCTGATGGTTGTGCCATCTGACATGGTTGCCAGGGTCTGATTCAATGGGGGCCTACTCCTGTGGTGGGTGATCTAAATGCCTGATTCTCTGCTGTGAAACCTCTCTCCTCCGTCTGGGTGTAGGGGTCAAAGTCTTTCAAAGTCGCCTTCTCCTGTGCTGATTGATATGAAGCTGATGGTTGTGCCATCTGACATGGTTGCCGGGGTCCCATTAAATTGGGGCCTACTCCTGTGGTGGGTGATCTAAATGCCTGATTCTCTGCTTTGAAACCTCTCTCCTCCGTCCGGGTGTAGGGGTCAAAGTCTGTCAAAGTCGCCTTCTCCTGTGCTGATTGATATAAAGCTTATGCTTGTGCCATCTGACATGGTTGCCGGGGTCTGATTCAATGGTGGCCTACTCCTGTGGTGGGTGATCTAAATGCCTGATTCTCTGCTGTGTAACCTCTCTCCTCCGTCTGGGTGTAGGGGTCAAAGTAACTAAATGGTGGCCTACTCCTGTGGTGGGTGATATGATGCCTGGTTCTCTGCTGTGGGACCTCTCTCCTTTGTCTGGGTGCTGTGGTCAAAATAATAGTAAGTGACCTTCTCCATTGGTGGGTGACTTGAAGCCTGATTCTGTGCTATGGGACCTCACTCCAATTAATATTGTTTAATTTTTATTTATTTTATGTTAACTCATCATTTCCCTATCTACATTTGTTTGCAGGGGATTTAACTACATTTTGCTGCCTTTTGCAGCCCTCTAGCCCTTTCCGGGTGTGTTTTACAGCCTTTTTAGTGCCCAAAAGTTCGGGTCCCCATTGACTTCTATGGGGTTCGGGTTCGGGATGAAGTTCGGGTCGAGTTCGGATCCCGAACCCGAACATTTTTCGAAAGTTCGGCCGAACTCGTCGAACCCGAAAATCCAGGTGTTCGCTCAACTCTAGTAGAGAAGAACGTCTGCTAGACCTTCTCACAGAACTGGCGGTGACAGACATATGCAGCAAAGGCTGCAAAATGAACTTTTTTGCCCAAAATGGGTGTTTGTTTAATAACTGAATATGACAGCAGTATATAACCCTTGAATTTCACACGTGCTGATGTTGCAAGGCCTGAAAAATTTTATATTTTGCCCAAAAAAGGGTGTTTTATTAATAGAAGAATATAACCCCAGTATATTAATCGTGTATCTCACACGCCCCCTGACCCACACTAGGCCACAATTAAAGATTTGTGCCCAAAATGGCTCTATTTCAAATAACTTTGGCAAACTGATTTTAAAAACCAAGAAAATGATGGCTGTATTTCTAGCTTAAATTACACACTGACTAATACAGATGTTGTATATTGCCAAAAAGTGTGTTTTTTTTACTAACAGAATATGAAAGCTGTATATAACGTTTGAATTTCACACGTCCAGATGCAGCTAGGGATGTAAAATAGTGTATTTTGCACAAAAAGGGTGTTTTAAAAAAACAAACAGTTAATTATGGCTGTATTTCTAGCTTAAATTGCACTGACTAATCCTGCAAATGCACCAGATGTTGTATATTGCCAAAAAAGGGTGATTTTTTACAACCAGATTATTAGTGCAGTTTTTCAAGTTCGGATTTCAATGTCACAAAAGCTCAGATGCAGTGCTGGTGCACTGAGCTTGCATAAAATATTATTTTTCGGTCACTGGGCTCAGGGCAGGGTAAAAAGATTGTGCCCTGCACCCACACAACACAATCTATGTAGATCGCTGAGTTAGATTCACATTCTGAATAAAGATTCTTTCCTATTCTCTCCCTGAAATCACCTGCAGCATCCTCTCCCAACACTAAGCACAGCAGAGTGACGTGCAGCGCTACGTGACTCCAGCTTATATAGAGCCTGGGTCACATGCTGCACTGGCCAATCACAGCAATGCCATTAGTAGCCATGGCTGTGATGGCTTCTAAGGTCAGACAGTTAACCGCTTGTTGATTGGCTGCTCTGCAGCCTTTCAAAAAGCGACAAGAAAGCGCCGAACACCGAACCTGAACCCAAACTTTTACTAAAATGTTCGGGTTCGAGTCCTGGGTCCAAAAATCCTAAAGTTCGGTACGAACCCAATCTTTACAGTTCGGGTTCGCCCAACCCTAAAATATATGTATAAACTATAAATATAATAGGTGTAAGTAGATTGGTATAGATATCTCTATAATCTGTTTATTTATTTGTACACAATTTTAACATGTTTTTTACATCTATTAGTATATTTATTGAAGGCATAACCAGAACAATGTGAGGATCCATTCCACTTTTTAACAGAATCCCAGAGAGTAATCTACTCCACCCATGTTTTTGGGTATACATAGTAGCGATATATGGATTACTGATCGAAGCCACTGAGGAAGGAGCTGGTTTCTCTGAAACCCGTATGGAAAGACTACAGTAATCCAGAGAGACCCCGGTACTGTCATAACCTGATGCAGCAACATAATCCCTGATATAAAGAGCCAAGGCATACCGAATGACAGCGCTATATATATATATATATATATATATATATATATATATAGTAAAGGAGATTGGATCCAGGAGTGGAATTTGGCTTATATAGAAGACCAACTCCTGAGAAAGTCTACAATGCCGTAACATATAAACGTTTTGCAAAATAAGAAACATATACATAATGTATTGACAACTAACCAAGTTATTTACTGAACCATCATTCATATTCATTAAAGGACATAATATATATATATCACAAATTACGATTACCAACATCTGAATCAAGTTATCTTTTTTGGGCTGAGTTCTCGGAACTGCCTGCTCCCGGTGACCGCATGTGATTTCAGACCGGCTCCCGGCACAGGCACAGGTAAGGGCTTACCTGTGCAGAGCCATCTTTAACAAGGGGCAGCTTCCCCGGGCTCAGTTGCTCCTGGGTGGCCCAAGGCAGCTGCCTCTTGAGCCCTGCTGGCCACTGCCCTGGGTGTCAGGCTGTAAGCTACACAGGGGGTTGCTGCCATGCCATGCCTGCCTGCCGGCACTCCAGGCAGCGAACTGTAAGAGCTGTGATTCTCTTAAGGACCTTAGATGACATCATCACTATGTGAACAGTAACCTAGCAATATTACTGGTCACATGGCTATGAGGTCATCAAAGGTCCTCTCTACCAGGAGTGTTGCTGCAGGAAAAGTTTGCCAGACTTGTAGAGCTTTTTTGTGTGAAGATTACATCTGGAAAAGGTGACAGGGGCTGTTATACTAATATACTGTAAGCTACTTTATACTGTCAGGGGCTGTATACTGTGGGGTATACTGGGTGTTATACTGCTCTACTGTATACTATGGGGTGCTGTATACTGTGGGGTGCTATACTGCTCTACTGTGGGGTGTTGTATACTGTGGGGTGCTATACTGCTCTACTGTATACTGTGGGGCTGTATACTGTGGTATGCTATACTGCTCTACTGTATACTATGGGGTGCTGTATACTGTGGGGTGCTATACTGTTCTACTGTATACTGTAGGGTGCTGTATACTGTGGGGTGCTATACTGCTCTACTGTATACTATGGGGTGTTGTATACTGTGGGGTGCTATACTGCTCTACTGTATACTATGGGGTGCTGTATACTGTGGGATGCTATACTGCTCTACTGTACACTGTGGGGTGCTATAGTGCTCTACTGTATACTATGGGGTGCTGTATACTGTGGGGGCTGTATAATGTGGGGTGCTGTATACTGTGAGGTGCTGTATATTTTATACTGTGAGGTGCTGTATACCGTGAGATGCTGTATACTGTATTCCCCCCCTTGTCTTTATGTTCAGCAGTAGATCTCTTTGTGAGATCAGTATCAAACGAGCTCTCACAACTTCCAGTAGGGAGGACCGCTGACAATTTGACGTTTGATCAACGTAAAAGTTTGAAAAATTTACGATCCTGGAAAGATGTCGTATTCAAACCGGCAGACAAGGGGGGGAATATCGTCATTTGGCCCCGTAAAATGTACGAGGCAGAGGCCTATCGCCAACTGAGGGACACAACATGTTATAAAAAATTAACTTTTAATCCCCTCTCCTTTTACAGTCTACTACTGTTAGATCTTTTGGAAACAGCCGCAACCAATGGAACCATATCTCGACAACTATGTGAATCACTGACTGTACGACATCCTTCAATACCTACCCTATACCTCTTGCCTAAAATTCACAAGAGTCCTACAAAACCAACAGGTAGGCCGATAATATCGGGATGTGGGGGCCTTCTGGAGAATGTGTGCAAATTTCTGGATCATAATTTGAAAACTATGGTGGAAAATTTACCATCATACACACGAGACACTGCCGATTTTCTTCAAAGAATTGATGGTATTCACCTTGATCCTGACATGATGCTGGTGACATGTCGAATCGCTTTATTCCAGCATCAACCACAAGGATGGGATACGTGCTACTTCATTTTTTCTATCCATGACAAATAGCGATAAAGATTTTTCTGCCTGCCTGATTAATTTATTACAATTTGCCCTCACGCACAATTTTTTTTACCTTTAACGGCTCCTTCTACCTGCAGCTCCGGGGGACGGCGATTGGGGCGGCTTGCGCGCCCTCATACGCCAACCTCTTCCTGGGGCTGTGGGAGAGGGAGCTGTTTATGTCTGATGGGCACACGTCGATGGACCGGGTCATTTTCTGGGCCCGGTACATCGACGATGTCTTTTTTATTTGGCAAGGCACCTCTGAAGCTTTGGGATCCTTTATGGAAAATCTCAACGAGAACAAGTATAACATCCACTTGACCTACAAATACAACACGAAACAAATTGAGTTTTTGGATGTTTTAATTAAATGTGACTCATCAGGCTATTTACAAACCAACATCTATAGAAAGGAAACTGCTGTTAACGCACTTTTACATGCGTCATCTTCCCATTCTCCACAGACAATTGAAGCTATACCAACTGGCCAGTTTATCAGGATCAGGAGAGTTTGTTCCACCAATGAGGATTTTGAGATCCAGTCGGATATTTTGTGAGAACGTTTCCTGGAAAGAGGCTACAGTAAAATATCAGTAAAGAGAGCGTATAATCGGGCCAAACACTCGGCAAGACAAGATCTCATTTATCCTAAAACAAAGAAAGAAACATCTGACATGGTAAGATATATTACTCCTTATCATTCACAATGGCAACACATGCGAGGAATTTTGGAGAGATTTTGGCCTATTCTGAGGGCGGATCCAATTCTAGAAAAAATATTACCCCCACATCCATCTGTTGTACCTAGGAGGGCGAAAACCTTAGGAGACCATTTGGTGAGATCCTATTATGCCCCTCAGGCACAGGGCATAATTTTTGGGTCAAAAGGACCCAAATGGGGCTGTTTTCCTTGCGGGAAATGTGTGGCCTGTGATAACATTCTGAGGACCACTGAGTTTATGAACTCTATGCAGACCAAGACATATAAGATCACACACCACATCTCATGTGCAACTAAAGGGATAATTTACCATGCCACCTGTCCATGCCCAAAAATTTACGTGGGATTGACCAGCAGGGAATTGAAGGTACGAGTCCGCGAACATGTTCGGGACATCTTGAAATCAAAAGACTCCACCGATGTGGACGATTTAAAACCTATCGCGAGACACTTTAAGAACTTCCATGACAGTGATCCCTCCCTTTTGAAAGTTTGTGGGATAGATCATATTGATTTGGGCATGCGTGGCAGTAACTTGATGAAACGCCTCGCCCAATTAGAAACAAAGTGGATCTGGACCCTGGACACGACACAACCAAAAGGCCTCAATGATGTCCTGTCTTATGCCCCTTTCCTACAGTGAATATGTAGACATTTTTTAGCATTATCTTTTTAGGTTTTTTATCTTTCATGTCTATATAGTGTTCTTTTGCATCTTCCCATTGGAGAGTCTCGATACTAATGCTGTCCTTTCCACATTTAGGCTAATACATTAGTTTCCCTTTTCCTATAAGACACTTTGGACACGGATCATTTGCATCATTGAAGATTCAATCTGAAGACGGAAACATCATCTTATGTCTCCTACTTCCTTTATGGGCTTGTCTATATATTTTTGTTCATTCAATCATGAAAAATATGTATTGATGTTCTCTCTTTTTTTCATCAAGTATTTCCAATTCACTTTTCATAATAATTCATCACTAATATGTCACTTCATTTTGATGTATCATTTTATAATTGCATCAATCATGTTCCTTCACTCACGCGGTTGTGACCCTCTGCCACACGATCCCCCTCTGTTGGATGCCCACTTTTTGGCTACCGCATGATTTTTTTGGGAGATCCTGTGGCCGCGACTCACTGTACCCGATTATCTAACTTAGTCACTTGTTTAGATGTATCGTAATTGATGCATTATTTTATAATTGCATCAGTCATGTTTCTCTATTCACTTGGCTGTGACTCTCTGCCCCACGACCTACCTGTGTTGGATGCCCATTTGTTGGCCAACGCATGATTTGGGAGATCTTGTGGTCGCGACTCACTTTACCTCATTATTTAACTTGTCACTTCATCTGGATACATCATGATTTGATGTATCACTCTATATTCACATCAATTATGTCGTCATATTTCTTGGTTGTGCCTCTCTGCCACATGACCTCCCTCTGGTGGATGGCCATTTTTTGGCTACCGCATGTTTTGGGAGACCCTATGGCCGCAATTCACTTAACCTTATTTCTTAAATACTTCCTCATCACTTTTTTATTCTCTGTCATGCGATCCCCCTCTGTTGGGTGGCCTCTTTTGGCCGCCGCACCATCGGGAGACCCCATGACCGTGATTCACTTCACTCTCCTCCTTTTTGGTGGTCGTGACTCTCTGTCACATGATCTCCCTCTGTTGGAGGTCCATTTTTGGCCTCCGCATGTTTGGGAGATCCTGTGGCCGCGACTCAATCTACCCCACTTTTTATTATTGCTTAATCACCTATAATACTTAGTCATGCGATCCCTCTCTGGTGGGTGTCCTTTTTTGGCCGCCGCATCATTTGGTGATCCTGTGACTTTGTTTGTCATTTCACCACCTTCAGTTTACTTATTCATTTATTATTGCCCATGTAGTATGCACAATGCACTTTTTATTGTATACATTATTGTATCATTAATACTTATGTATTCATTTGTTTATGACCCCCGGGGGTCATTTCACCACCTCCAGTCTATTTATTAATTTATTACTGCCCATGTAGTATGCACAATGCACTTTCATTGTATACATAATTGTACCATTAATGCCTATATATTCATTTGTTTATGATCTGTGGTATTTACCTCCGATTTTTTGGGGGTTGAACCATAGGAGATCATGTGATCGGGACTCACGATCATATGACCCATCCCCCTGACTTCGCCGCTTGCGTGACTGGCCATTACGCGGCCTTTGAACATCTCGTGGGATCATGACGCGTTTGACGTCATGGAAGGTCCTTTGGTCAAAGGGCGCAGCTGCACTAGCGCAACTGGCCTCTGCGCAGTTCACCTGTGCCTTTGAACAATTAGCCTTCCGGATATCACATGACTGATTAACATGTTCTGGATAGGTGGCACGGGTATTTAAATATCAGCTCTCCAGTGGGAAGATTGTACCCACAGAGAAAGGTTTCAAATCGAAACGCGTGTCGGGGTGTGCAGTCTTCCTGTGGACCTGTTACCTTCATATACGGTATGTGACTTTGTTTTGTTTGGACCGCATGTCTGACTATTTCTGTTGCGGTTCTCTGCCTTTTGAACCATGTTTGGTTATGTTACTTATCTATCATCTCCTACAGCTTGCACATGCACTTAACTGTTTGTTATACTTAGCTGTATAGATACAACTATACATTTGGAAAGAGCCACATTTGAGGGCTGATATTTTTGCCCTTTACTCATAATAGATAATATGCACTTGCACTTTTATATTTGATGCATTTATTTGCATTGTGGATACTCTATTTAAGTGTATATTTTGTATAGGAGCTTCTCTATATACAGGCGTTTATACCTTTGGTCACTTACCTTATTACTCTGTCATACTGGATAAACTCTCCTAGGATTGTACTGCACTTTTTTGCACTTGTTCGTCATCTCTTTGTATATGTTTTTAACTATATACTCAATAAAATAATATTTTTTAGCTTAATAGTTCTCAGTGTTTATTTATAGGTTATCTAAGGGCTTACCTGTGCAGGGCCATCTTTAACAAGGGGCAAAAGGGGCAGCTGCCCCGGGCTCAGTTGCTCCTGGGTGGCCCAAGGCAGCTGCCTCTTGAGCCCTGCTGGCCACTGCCCTGGGTGTCAGGCTGTAAGCTACACAGGGGGTTGCTGCCATGCCATGCCTGCCTGCCGGCACTCCAGGCAGCGAACTGTAAGAGCTGTGATTCTCTTAAGGACCTTAGATGACATCATCACTATGTGAACAGTAACCTAGCAATATTACTGGTCACATGGCTATGAGGTCATCAAAGGTCCTGTCTACCAGGAGTGTTGCTGCAGGAGAAGTTTGCCAGACTTGTAGAGCTTTTTTGTGTGAAGATTACATCAGGAAAAGGTGACAGGGGCTGTTATACTAATATACTGTAAGCTACTTTATACTGTCAGGGGCTGTATACTGTGGGGTATACTGGGTGTTATACTGCTCTACTGTATACTATGGGGTGCTGTATACTGTGGAGTGCTATACTGCTATACTGTATACTATGGTGTGCTGTATACTGTGGGGTGCTATACTGCTCTACTGTATACTGTGGGGCTGTATACTGTGGTATGCTATACTGCTCTACTGTATACTATGGGGTGCTGTATACTGTGGGGTGCTATACTGTTCTACTGTATACTGTAGGGTGCTGTATACTGTGGGGTGCTATACTGCTCTACTGTATACTATGGGGTGCTGTATACTGTGGGGTGCTATACTGCTCTACTGTATACTATGGGGTGCTGTATACTGTGGGATGCTATACTGCTCTACTGTACACTGTGGGGTGCTATATTGCTCTACTGTATACTATGGGGTGCTGTATACTGTGGGGGCTGTATACTGTGGGGTGCTGTATACTGTGAGGTGCTGTATATTGTATACTGTGAGGTGCTGTATACCGTGAGGTGCTGTATACTGTGGGGAGCTGTATATTGTGGAGTGCTATACTGCTCTACTGCCTACTGTGGGGTGCTGTATACTATAGGGTGCTATACTGCATACTGTGTTGTGCTGTAAACTTTGGGATGATATACTGCTCTACTGTACACTGTGGGGTGCTATATTGCTCTACTGTATACTATGGGGTGCTGCATACTGTGGGGGCTGTATACTCTGGGGTGCTGTATACTGTGAGGTGCTGTATACTCTATACTGTGAGGTGCTGTATACTGTGGAGAACTGTATATTGTGGAGTGCTATACTGCTCTACTGTATACGGTGGGGTGCTGTATACCGTTGGGTTGCTGTATACTGTGGGGTGCTATACTGCTTTACTGTATACTGTGGGGAGCTGTATATTGTGGAGTGCTATACTGCTCTACTGTATACTATGGGGTGCTGTATACTGTGGGATGCTATACTGCTCTACTGTACACTGTGGGGTGCTATATTGCTCTACTGTATACTATGGGGTGCTGTATACTGTAGGGGCTGTATACTGTGGGGTGCTGTATACTGTGAAGTGCTGTATACTGTATACTGTGAGGTGCTGTATACCGTGAGGTGCTGTATACTGTGGGGAGCTGTATATTGTGGAGTGCTATACTGCTCTACTGTATACTGTGGGGTGCTGTATACCTTTGGGTTGCTGTATACTGTGGGGTGCTATACTGCTTTACTGAATACTGTGGGGAGCTGTATATTGTGGAGTGCTATACTGCTCTACTGTATACTGTGGGGTGCTGTATACTATAGGGTGCAATACTGCATACTGTGTGGTGCTGTATACTATAGGGTGCAATACTGCATACTGTGGGGTGCTGTATACTATAGGGTGCTATACTGCATACTGTAGGGTGCTGTATACTATAGGGTGCTATACTGCCTGCCTACTGTGGGGTGCTGTATACTATAGGGTGCTATACTGCATACTTTGGGGTGCGGTAAACTTTGGGATGATATACTGCTCTACTGTACACTGTGGGGTGCTATATTGCTCTACTGTATACTATGGGGTGCTGCATACTGTGGGGGCTGTATACTCTGGGGTGCTGTATACTGTGAGGTGCTGTATACTCTATACTGTGAGGTGCTGTATACTGTGGAGAACTGTATATTGTGTAGTGCTATACTGCTCTACTGTATAGGGTGCTATACTGCATACTGTGGGGTGCTGTATACGATAGGGTGCTATACTGCATACTGTGGGGTGCTGTATACTATAGGGTGCTATACGGCATACTGTGGGGTGCTGGGGTGCACTGTAACACTAGGGTGAGCCGAGCCCCGGTCTCCTTCCTGCAGAGCGGTGCCCACTTTCAGCCTGAGCCCAGCTGCCCTAAGCACTGATCCTGAGCCGCTGGAGTCGTCAGAATTGGAAGTATTTACAGTCATTCACTGGACTCTACCAGGTATATGGATTTTTTTTGTGTGTGTTGTGGTGGAGGGCGTGATTGCATGCTAGGGTGTGGGAAGGAAGGATCCAGGGGGCCCAAGTAAATTTTGCCCAGGGTTGAATCAATATTAAAGACGGCCCTGTACTTGTGCATCGCCGGACGGGTGAGTCAAGATGGCAGCCCGAATGAGTTCGCTGGCGAACACTGCGAAGTGGTCATCACTGGTGACAGACACATTGCTAGCAACACACTGTTTGTCTCTTGGTTGGACAGGCAAACACATAACTGATCTCTGTATAAGGCCTCATGCACACGGCCGTTGGGCGGCCGTGGCCGTGTTGCTGTCCGCAAATGGTGGGTCGGCAATCTACGGCCACTGGCCGTGTGCACCCCGCATCACGGATGCGGACCCATTCAAGTGAGATGCGGAACTGAGTCACGGAACACCGGAAGCACAACGGAGTGTTTCTGGGGTGTTTCTTTCCGTGGTTCCGCACCGCCAAAAAAATATGACATATTTTTTTGCGGTGCTGACATACCACAGACCCTTTCAAGTTGAATGGGTCCGGCCCGCTGCACGGATGTTGCCCATGCATGAGGCCAAATATACCTTTTTTCTTACTAATTTTAATATTTTTATTTTATAATTTTTGGATGTTTGTGCTGATATTGATTCATTTTTATTTGATATAATAAATATTTTTTTGGTACAATTCCTGATGATCGAGTGCCTGTTAATATTTAAAATTGAATACTATACAGGTGAAACTCGAAAAATTTTAATATTCATTTATTTCGGTAATGCAACTTAAAAGGCAGGGGCGTACCTAGGGGCTCATGGGCCCTGGTGCAAGAGTTCAGCGTGGGCCCCCCTTCCCTCACTGCTTTGTGGCCAGAGGCAGGGACGCACAAAGCCTTCCTGCTGCCTGAGGCAAAAATCTAAATGCCCCCCCATGCCAATTTCTTGACTTAACCCCTTCCCTCCTGCCAGAGGTGTAACTTGACCGACATGCACTTTCTATAATACTGGTGTCTTCTTATTTGGTACAAGGGTCTTTGGGCCCCCTCAGGCTCCTGGGACCTCTGCACCCCCTATAGCTATGCCCCTGTTAAAAGGTGAAACTAACATATGAGATAGACTCATTACATGCAAAGCGAGATATTTCAAGCATTTATTTGTTATAATTTGGATGATTATGGCTTAAAGCTTATAAAACCCCAAAGTCACAATTTTGAGGTACCCTTTGCTCAGGGGGTATGGAATAATTACACTTTGGATTAGTGACACTTTGAGCCTAGAATATTGAACCTTTTCACAAAATTCAAATTTTGAGCTGCATTAATGCAATTCCTTTTAAGTTGCATTACTGAAATAAATGGACTTTTGCACGATATTCTAGTTTTTTGAGTTTCACCTGTATATTCTACAGACTGTGTGGTAGTCTGAGAACAGAGCACCTACATCCAGAAACCAAAACGGGAGAGCCACTATAATTCTTTCATCTTACAAATACATTGATCAACAGTAGCCAGAAAGTGGCCAACCCCTTTAATATCAGCCTGGACATGCTGGGAGATGTAGTTCTGTCCTCATATCTCCTCTCTGTAATGTACTCGGATATCACATAATATCAGCCTGGACATGCTGGGAGTTGTAGTTCTGTCCTCTTATACCTCCTCCCTGTAATGTCCAGTAGCAATCTCTTGGAGACAGTGAGGAAAGGCGTTAAATATCACAGGAGACGCCGAGTCTGGTGAGAAAAGCGAAGATTGTTGTAGATTTCTAGTGTAATATAGAGGATCACCCCCCACTGTCCCGGTGAGATGTCCTCCTTTTAGGAGTGTGAACTCCTTCTTATAGGAGTGTGATGTCCATTGTCTTTTAGGAGTTTGATGTCCTCCTTTTAGGGGTGAAATGTCCTCCTTTTAGGGGTGAAATGTCCTCCTTTTAGGGGTGTGATGTCCTCCTATTAGGGGTGTGATGTCCTTCCTATGACCCTTATTGGGGACACCCTGATGCTAATGTCTGTAAAGCACTGCGGAATATAGTAGCGCTATATCAGTGCATAAAATAAATTTGCCAACATCATAATTTTATACCATACAGTGAATGCTTTAAAAATAAATCACACAAAATTATGTTAAAATTGCTGTTTTTTTTATCTTACCCACTAAAAATAAAATAGTAAAAGTTATTTACTACACCATATATACCCTAAAATAGTTCCTAGAAAAAAACACAACTCGTCCTGCAAAATTCAAGGTCTCATACAGCTAAACTGAAGAAGACTAAAGGCTAAAATCAGTTATGTCACTAAGGGGTTAACATCTTTACAATAAAAAGGTGACATTTTTTAGAGGGTTTTTCTACTTTTGATGTGACAGTTGGACGGTGGCTCGCTATGGATAAAGGAAATGTGACTTGGAAATGGGAGATTTCTATCTGCGTTTTCCGTCACTTACCTTGTGTGTCATATACACTCCCTCCAGTCCTAAGAACACTTCACGGGCAACCTACAACCCTGGCAGATACTTATCTCTAAAAATACTTATAGAGGTGACAAAGCAATGGACATGACATTAAGATACAATCACAACACATTACACAGAAGACACCAGCACACAGCGGCCTCCTGTCCTGCCCTCCCTGGATACTCAGAAAATGTGGTCAGTAACAGGCTGAAAATATCTATAAAGCCTCCTGAGATATTATACTAGACATACACAGAAAGTAGATGTAATCCAACCTGTTCTTGAAGTAAGAGCTGTTCGAAGGAGAAAGCAAGAAGGAGACTCCTCATGCTCTACATGAAATACAAGTTCCCATGTCTCAGCCCCCTCCATGGACTCCACCCATTAAATCTGAATCCCGCAGGGCAAAGGCATTTTCTGGAGTTCCGGTGACGAACCGGGCTCTCCTTGGGGCTGCCAGGTGGAGGCCAGGTGGAGGCTGGCCTGCAGTGAGCCCGGTGATGTCACCAGCACTGATGGGCAGGCTTTAGCGCTGCCTTAGCCTGTAAAACGGCTGGGGCAGCGCTAAAGCTGGCCCATCAGAGCCAGTGACGTCACCAAACCAACTGCTGGGCGGAAGCCTCCGCCCGGCAGTGTTATTGTAAAAAAAAGAGCCTTTGCATGCTCCGATGCTCTTGTGAGGGGAACTGCCTGGGTGAAATTATGGGTATGTCCAGGTTCAGCTCTGAACCCGGACAACCCCTTTAACTGCAATCTGTTGGCCAAGGGAATTTTGTCTATTTGCCTTTTTACCAGTTTTACTCTGAGCCCTTCCTATACTGAGGATCTTTGAAAAGCTAACAAGTAGCACAATGACCAGATGTCCTCTGGGCCTACTAATAGCTCACAGAATAATAGCAGTATAGACTACATCCATTTTCAGCTATGTGGTTGTAGGACTGGGGGTCTGGCTGAGAACTGTGATGTCCGGTAACATTTCCTCCTGTTGTCAGATGCTCACTCTACAGTATGTGGGAGGTGGTGGGGCAGTCACATTTCAGACATACAAACAACATAAAACCAGTAACTGTGAGAGAGACCAGAAGGATCTTCCCTCTACCACTATAGAGGGGGTGGAAAAAAAACTTCTGTAGTTGGTGCACCAGAGGGAAAAAAGCATACCAGAAAAATGCTTTACATGAGCATGAGAAACATAGAGGGAAAAAAAGACAGTCCCTCAGAACCTTTACATCAGACTACAACACTTGGCACTTAGTAGGTGCATTATAAACCAAGTCTATATATCACAGCCCAGAAGGAGTTTCCTCTTCCCCCAGCTGCACCAATGTCATTATTCCTGCAGTGCCCACTCCATCGCAGAATCCCCAATAAGAGCTATGCCCCACAATCTGCTGGCTGCACTACAGACTTTGTAAGCTCGTACCCAAATACATTGTACGGTATGCATCCATGAGCGCACCTTCTACATGTTATGGGATATTGATGTCGCTTATGGCCAGCAAAACAAAACGCTACAAATAGGCCCTAACTATTTAAAGTGCATTTACATTGTGCTGATGAGCAGACGATTGTCGTAAAGGAAGTGGCTGCTCGTTAGTGGAGGTGAAAAGCTGCATTTACATGCAGAGATCACCTCCGCTGTATGAGGACGAGCGATGGTTGCTGCTACCACTCATCCTCATACATATATATTGTTACTTGGCAGGAGATCGCTGTTTGGACAGCATGATCTGCTGCCCAAAAATGGTGATTTAGGTGTCTGCACCAACAGTCACTTCACCTAATGAATGAAAATTTTGCTCCGTCCTCGGATGATCTGCGGCACCTTTAGACAGGTAGATTATCAGGAAGGAGCATTTGTAGGGACGTTCATTCCCGATAATCTGCACAACAATTGGGCACCAAAGGGTGTATTAGACACCCCAATGCTGCAAGCGATTGTCAGGAGGGAAGCATTCCCTCACGGCAGTGGCCAGATAGCTAGCAGAGGACACTGCTGCTATTATATGCAGAGATGTCCTCAGCAGCATGGGGAAGAGTGATCGTTATGCCATCACTCATCCCCATGCAGGAGAGCAGTATGCCGGCGGCAGATCATGATTACACAGCATGGTCTGCCACTAGCAAATACAGATCTGTCAGCATGCCAAAAGATATGATTTGTCCAATGGACAAGCAATCGGAGGCAGTATTAGACTGCCAGATGATCGCTAACAAGCATTCATAGGAACACTCGTCAACGATTATTGGGCAGAAAGTCTGCCCGTCTAATATATATGATATTACAGCAGATTGTCGGGAAGGAAGCATTCCTTTCTGATAATCTGCTTATCACTAGCGGAGGAGACCTGTGCATTTACATGCAGCGATCTTCTCCAAAGCATGGGGAACAGCGATCACTAATGTCATCGCTCTTCCCCATAAGGACTCGTTTGCTGTACAGGAGATCATGTTTACATGGCACAATCTGCTACTGGGCAATGATGGTTTTGGTGTGTACAAACGACCGGATTTCCCGATGAACGAGAGTTTTGCGAGACTGGTCTGGCTGTGGAAGTTGCGTCATGGGCTGTACAATTATCTGAGGAGTCTAACTGCTCACATCCGGATAGTGCTATGGATACTTTTCTACAAAGTGCTTTAAAATTTCTTGGCCCAGTGGATCTGGATGCAAAGCTAAAGCTTATACAACAATATCAGCAGAGAGACGCTGCAGAACGCCAAGCTGCAGAATTCAGCTTGCTAAAATGTCCAGGCAACCAGAGACCAGAGAGACTAGTTTTCACAGGCCACTGTTTTGGAAAATGATGGACAGTTTCTTGCAAGGATTTGAGAAAACCTACAGACAGTACCAGCTGCCCGCAGTCATTGGGCGTGGTACTTAACATCTGGACTGAAAGGAAAGACTTTGAAACCTTTGTAGATCTTCCCCCTGAACTGGATCAGGAATATGAGGCAAACAAAAGTGCCCTGCTGCAACATTTTAACATTTCCACAGAGGCTCAAAGACAAAAGTTCAGAAGTTGAAAGCACAATGCTTCTGTGGACTTGTGGCCAAGTTATCTACTATTTTCCAACAATGGGTTGGAGGGGATGAAAATGACCAGCTTTGATGGACTAAAGGATGTTATGATTCAAGAGCAGTTCCTTACACTGAGCCCAGCAGATGTGAAAGAATGGGTGATGGATCTGGAACCTGCTTCATTGGAGGAAGCCGCCCGGTTGGCGGATCAATATACTGCTATTTTGCTAAGCACTTATAGTAGTCTTTTTTGTTCTTTTTAGAGAGTTGACAGTACTATTATCTGAGTATCAAAATATAAAAGTGGTGGCTGTGTTATATAAATCACACCATCGCTACCAAGTGTCAGATTAGCAACTGTAAATAATTTACTTCTTAACTGCAACTTTCATGTGTTGGATTGTTCTTATATACAATTTACTTTGTTGCAAAAAATCTCTTCAGTTTTAGCTTATCCTAAATGATCCTCTCCTGCTCTATTAGAGCTACTCTACTATTCATAGTTCTTTTCTCAGCATTTTTTGGTCCTCTTTACATTTCTATATGCATCTAACACTGCTGGGAACGCCTTCAGGTCGATCCCCTAGTTATAACAAACACTATAGTTATTTTATTTTAAAATAACAGAGCTCCCCCAACATGTTTCACCACAATGTGACGTCTTCAGGGGTTTAGAGCTCCTAATGTAAAGAGGACCAGTACATAGCTGAGAAAAGAACTATAAATAGTAGATTAGCTCTAATACAGCAGGAGAGGATCATTTAAGGTAAGCTAAAACTGAAGAGATTTTTTGCAACAAAGTAAATTGTATGTAAAAATAACCCAACACATGATAGTTGCAGTTAAGAAGTAAATTATTTACAGTTGCTAATCTGACACTTGGTAGCGATGGTGTGATTTAAATAACACAGCCACCACTTTTATATTTTGATACTCAGCTATTAGTACTGTAAACTCTCTAAAAAGATCAAAAATAGCAAAAAAACACTAAAGATAAAAATACAACATTAAAGACAATATATTTATTTCTGTGTTGATTTTTAAATAGAAATAATAAAGGTTTACATTTTTATTTATGTAAAAAGAAAAAAGAAAGAATGTAGGCCTAAAACAGAATTAATTAGCCTTATGGCTATTGTTTTGAGTGCAGTGTACCCAATCTGTACATAATCCATCATAAGGAGCTCTATGGGCGATGAGGTCCAGATGGCCTGGACAGGAGCTCCCTGTTCAGTACTTTTATTCAGCCCACAGGGCCGACACTTAAGACATGCCTCGGCCACCATGTCTGCCAGATCTGGACAGTATACCAGTCGGTTGAGCCACTTGAACGTTTTGTCGCTCCCAAAATGGGCGCCCCTCTCATGGGCTTTCCAGGTAGCCTCCGGTCCCAATGACATGGGCATGATAATCTGTCACCGGTACTGCAACTCTGATTGCAAGTATATGGTCCCATACAGGAGGCCCTGGGTAACAGTCAGCTTATCCCACTGTCTCAACAACTTTTGGCCCTCTGAAGTCACACGGGCCTGCTCTTCTGGCCGAGGCCAGATCTTGGTCCGGCCCCATTCTTTCACATTCCACAGGTGCTGACAGCTATTCCGGACTCCCTCCGAATCAGCCAACCTGTTTCCCAACACCATTGACATCCCGGACGCCACCCCACTTGAATGTGCCACGTCCTGGAGCCTGGGTAATCAGTGTCCTGAGTCGACAACCCTACAGGGATTCGGGAGAGTGCATCTGCGTTGCCGTTCTCCCTACCTGACCGTAACTTGATGCAGTAACAGTACGTAGAAAGGCGAGGCAACCACCTGTGCTCAAGCGCACCGTTCTTGGCATTCTCCAGCTGTTCTAACAGGTTGTTGTCCGTCATCACGGTCACCTCTGCACCTGTCAGATACTCCGTGAACCTTTCGGTCATGGTCCACACCAGTGCCAGTAATTCCAGTTTAAAGAAGCTATAGTTGTCATGGTTGCACTCTGACTCCCCCAGAGACCGGCGGCCATTGGCAATGACTCTCTCACGTCTATCCTGGACTTGGTATAACACCGGCAGCGAAAAGCCCCAAGACTGAGCATTATCCCTGAGTGGTGAGATGATGATTCCCACCCTCTGCCCCTCATCACCAGAGGAATGGGGAAGTAGGCGAACATGGAGTTTGCAAGCCTCTCTAAAGCGAACAAAATTCTCACTACCCCCGGAGAACGTATCTAGGAGCGAGATCTGAGGCTCGGAACAAACTCCATGAACGCCAGCAGAACCAGTCACCTGAAACTGAGACACAGTTTTAAGGAGATCTGCTACCTCCAGCGAAAGACCTTGCAGATAGAGATTTGCAGATAGCTGGAACTTATAAATAAACGAGCGACTGGCTTGATCCCAAACTAAGGAGATTATAAGTGAGCCCTATAAAACCCTAAGAGCTCTCCCTGACTGCAATCCACATACAAGGGTCTCGATGGTAGACGATTGCATGCCCAGGTACCTAAGCCTGTGTGACACCTGAAAACCCTATAATAGTGAGGGGACACGACCACTGGCTCCCTGCACTTAATATGGAGGGAGTCAGTGTCACCTAAAATCAAGCCAGCAAGCAAACACAATAAAGTAAAGGACTTATCTGAGCTAACAGCAGACACAGCCTCCAGCAGTGAACACTTCACACAGGAAGTAGTATAAACCGCAAAGTGAGGCAGTATGGGAGGGAATATAAAGGAAGACGATTATGTCTAAATAAGTGACACCTGGCAGAAGGAAAGGAGATGAGAAAGTGAAAACAAAACAAAGAACATCATACAAGAGGTAGAGAAGAACATCTGCTAGACCTTCTCACAGAACAGACATATGACAGACATATGCAGCAAAGGCTGCAAAATCAACTTTTTTGCCCAAAATGGGTGTTTGTTTAATAACTGAATATGACAGCAGTATATAACCCTTGAATTTCACACTTGCTGATGCTGCAAGGCCAGAAAAATTATGTATTTTGGCAAAAAAGTGTTTTTAAAAACCAAGAAAATTATGGCTGTATTTCTAGCTTAAATTACACACTGACTAATACAGATGTTGATTATTGCCAAAAAGTGTGTTTTTTTACTAACAGAATATAAAAGCTGTATATAATGTTTGAATTTCACACGTCCAGATGCAGCTAGGGATGTAAAATAGTGTATTTTGCACAAAAAGGGTGTTTTAAAAAAAACCTGTAAATTATGGCTGTATTTCTAGCTTAAATTGCACTGACTAATCCTGCGAATGCACCAGATGTTGTATATTGCCAAAAAAGGGTGATTTTTTACAACCAGATTATTAGTGCAGTTTTTCAAGTTCGGATTTCAATGTCACAAAAGCTCAGATGCAGTGCTGGTGCACTGAGCTTGCATAAAATATTATTTTTCGGTCACTGGGCTCAGGGCAGGGTAAAAAGATTGTGCCCTGCACCCACACAACACAATCTATGTAGATCGCTGAGTTAGATTCACATTCTGAACAAAGATTCTCTCCTATTCTCTCCCTGAAATCACCAGCAGCATCCTATCCCTACACTAAGCACAGCAGAGTGACGTGCAGCGCTACGTGACTCCAGCTTATATAGAGCCTGGGTCACATGCTGCACTGGCCAATCACAGCCATGCCATTAGTAGGCATGGCTGTGATGGCTTCTAAGGTCAGACAGTTAACCGCTTGTTGATTGGCTGCTCTGCAGCCTTTCAAAAAGTGCCAAGAAAGCGCCGAACACCGAACCTGAACCCAAACTTTTACTAAAATGTTTGGGTTCGAGTCCGAGGTCCAAAAATCCTAAAGTTCGGTACGAACCCAAACTTTACAGTTCGGGTTCGCCCAACCCTAAAATATATGTATAAACTATAAATATAATAGGTGTAAGTAGATTGGTATAGATATCTCTATAATCTGTTCATTTATTTGTACACAATTTGAACATGTTTTTTACATCTATTAGTATATTTATTGAAGGCATAACCAGAACAATGTGAGGATCCATTACACTTTTTAACAGAATCCCAGAGAGTAATCTACTTCACCCATGTTTTTGGGTATACATAGTAGCGATATATGGATTACTGATCGGAGCCACTGAGGAAGCAGCTGGTTTCTCTGAACGCGTATGGCAAGAATACAGTAATCCAGAGAGACCCCGGTACTGTCATAACCTGATGCAGCAACATAATCCCTGATATAAAGAGCCAAGGCATACTGAATGACAGCGCGCTATATATATATATATATATATATATATATATAGTAAAGGAGAATGGATCCAGGAGTGGAATTTGGCTGATATAGAAGACCAACTCCTGAGAAAGTCTACAATGCCGTAACATATAAACCTTTTGTAAAATAAGAAACATATACAACTAACCAAGTTATTTACTGAACCATCATTCATATTCATCAAAGGACATAATATATATATACCACAAATTACAATTACCAACATCTGAATCAAGTTATCTTTTTTGGGCTGAGGGGGACTTCATCGGGCAGTTCTCGGAACTGCCTGCTCCCGGTGACCGCATGTGATTTTAGACCGGCTCCCGGCACAGGCACAGGTAAGGGCTTACCTGTGCAGGGCCATCTTTAACAAGGGGCAAAAGGGGCAGCTGCCCCGGGCTCAGTTGCTCCTGGGGGGCCCAAGGCAGCTGCCTCTTGAGCCCTGCTGGCCATTGCCCTGGGTGTCAGGCTGTCAGCTACACAGGGGGTTGCTGCCATGCCATGCCTGCCTGCCGGCACTCCAGGCAGCGAACTGTGAGAGCTGTGATTCTCTTAAGGACCTTAGATGACATCATCACCATGTGAACAGTAACCCAGCAATATTACTGGTCACATGGCTATGAGGTCATCAAAGATCCTGTCCACCAGGAGTGTTGCTGCAGGAGAAGTTTGCCAGACTTGTAGAGCTTTTTTGTGTGAAGATTACATCAGGAAAAGGTGACAGGGGCTGTTATACTAATATACTGTAAGCTACTTTATACTGTCGGGGGCTGTATATTGTGGGGTATACTGGGTGTTATACTGCTCTACTGCATACTATGGGGTGCTGTATACTGTGGAGTGCTATACTGCTATACTGTATACTATGGTGTGCTGTATACTGTGGGGTGCTATACTGCTCTACTGTGGGGTGCTGTATACTGTGGGGTGCTATACTGCTCTACTGTATACTGTGGGGGCTGTATACTGTGGTGTGCTATACTGCTCTACTGTATACTATGGGGTGCTGTATACTGTGGGGTGCAATACTGTTCTACTGTATACTATAGGGTGTTGTATACTGTGGGGTTCTATACTGCTCTACTGTATACTATGGGGTGCTGTATACTGTGGGGTGCTATACTGCTCTACTGTATACTATGGGGTGCTGTATACTGTGGGGTGCTATTCTGCTCTACTGTATACTATGGGGTGCTGTATACTGTGAGGTGCTATACTGCTCTACTGTATACTATGGGGTGCTGTATACTGTGGGATGCTATACTGCTCTACTGTACACTGTGGGGTGCTATATTGCTCTACTGTATACTATGGGGTGCTGTATACTGTGGGGTGCTGTATACTGTGAGGTACTGTATACTGTATACTGTGAGGTGCTGTATACCGTGAGGTGCTGTATACTGTGGGGAGCTGTATATTGTGGAGTGCTATACTGCTCTACTGTATACTGTGGGGTGCTATATACCATTTAGTTTCTGTATACTGTGGGGTGCTATACTGCTTTACTGTATACTGTGGGGAGCTTTATATTGTGGAGTGCTATACTGCTCTACTGTATACTGTGGGGTGCTGTATACTATAGGGTGCAATACTGCATACTGTGGGGTGCTGTATACTATAGGGTGCTATACTGCATACTGTGGGGTACTCTATACTATAGGGTGCTATACTGCATACTGTGGGGTGCTGTATACTATAGGGTGCTATACTGCATACTGTGGTGTGCTATATACTATAGGGTGCTATACTGCATACCGTGGGGTGCTGGGGTTCACTGTAACACTAGGGTGAGCCAAGCCCCGGTCTCCTTCCTGCAGAGCGGTGCCCACTTTCAGCCTGAGCCCAGCTGCCCCGAGCACTGATCCTGAGCCGCTGGAGTCGTCAGAACTGGAAGTATTTACAGTCATTCACTGGACTCTACCAGGTATATGGATTTTTTTTGTGTGTGTTGTGGTGGAGGGCATGATTGCATGCTAGGGTGTGGGAAGGCAGGATCCAGGGGGCCCAAGTAAATTTTGCCCAGGGTCCAATCAATATTAAAGACGGCCCTGTACTTGTGCATCGCTGGACGGGTGAGTCAAGATGGCAGCCCGCATGTGTTCGCTGGCCATCACTGGTGAAAGACACATTGCCAGCAACACACTGTTTGTCTCTTGGTTGGACAGGTGATGAAACCGCCCTAAATTAGGGCATTTAAGATACACTCTGGTGTTCCTAATCAATGTACCCTCAGGGGGTTAATATCCACGCGTGGTTGAGAGACTGGACACTGACACAGAAGTTGGTCAAAGCAATCTCTAACTTTTATTACATGGGGTAAGCCGTATTATACATCTTCAGAAGAGGGCAGTCCTCTCTGAGGCTTAAACATTGTTTCATTGGTCAAAAAGGAAAAAGTGATAAGAGAAACAGAGATAACACTTCAACATCTGCGCAGTGAGTACCACTTTGGAATTCGAACTAATGTAAACATCTAGGTGATCGCCATTTTGTAATGGCGGACAATCTAACAATAAAACTGCATACGTCATATGTGACACTTCAAAGAGGTGCTTCTCTATAGGCAGTGTATAATATATATATCATCAAGCCATATGATTGGCTTATGCATCTCCACCACACTCTATGGGACACCTGTATAAAGATGAGAAATCAGACACTGCCCACAGCACAGCACTTTGCCCCCCTCTCTCTACTCTCCAGTCTTGAAACAAAGAGAGGGGTGGGAGGAAGGCACTTTGAAAAGAAAAAGTTAACTTATTACAGTCCTAGTTATACATAAAATATAGAATAAAATTCACACATCTTTAACAGTCCCCCCTTGAATTTCATTCTCTCCCTAAACCTAACCATCTGTCCCAATGCTCCCACTCCTCTTCACCAGCTTCCACGACAAGTCATTCCTAGCGAACAACCTCCCGTGACACTGGATTTGAGCAAGGGGAAGTCAGATGATCTTTCCCTAACCGGCGTTGACATTATATGGGGGGACTGAAGGTCATCAGTGCTCTTGATTTTCTGGATCGAAGTCTTCATAAACTTCTCCCATCATCATCTCTGGTGTGGCCTCATCAACCGCCTTGTTGAACAATTTCTTTACACAGGGAATAATACAGCAGATAATTACAACAAGCAAAATCTTCTGATAATGAAGTCAATCCCTTTAAAGCACTCATGACCTGCCCATTGGGCCCTAGATTATCGGGTATGACAGTACAGCAGGTTTCTCCTATCATTTTGCAAACTCCTCCTTTCTCTGCCAGCAACATGTCCAAAGCCATTCTGTTCTGGAATGCCATAGTACTGGTGGGACCCAATTGTTCTATTATACCTTTTAGGGCATCCCGAGTGTAATTCACAAAGCGTTGCCGGTTATAGTAGATATAATTTATCCAATCCACATTTTTTTTTACCACAATTATTGGGAATATAGATTTAAATCCTGCTGCAACTTGATTCTGTGCCTTAAATTCATCAGGGACCCCCCTTGGGACTCCAATAGCATCTATATATACATGGGCGTCCAAACTACCACCTGGAATAGTCTCCCGTTTTTCCCTTGTCCCTATGTGCCCCTGGGATCTTGGAGACTGCTGTATCTGACTTACAACCTTCCTCCAATCAGGGATATCGAAAATATGGAAGGGCATCAATACCATGGCTAATGCACACTGACCATGCCATTGTACTTCGATTTTTGTTCTCAATTTCATGTCTGCACATATCCATACTATATCTCCTAGAGCCTGGGTTTGATTCACCAAATGGATTTTATACTCCTGTCCAGTGGTATTTACTATCTCACCACAATATCCTTCTGGGAATTTTACCATCTCCTTTCCTTCCTTGCCCTCTATCTCAAAACAAGTGTAGTTGCCCTTGTATATAGTAATACCAACTATCTTGGGGCCTTCATTAAGAAGAGGTTACTGGTTTTTCCATCGTTCACAAGCTATCTCTTTAGATGTGGAGTTGGTGTATAGGCCAAGGAAACGGGTGAAATGATCTCGAGGGAGATGCAGAGGAACGGTATCTAGGTGGGGCCGGGCTGCAGCACAAGTTATACACGCACTCCTATTGGCCTGGGCTGTAGTATATCTCACCCAATCAAGCCACACATTACGATCTGCCAAGCCAGTTTCTGTGACTAAGGTTTTTTTTCACTGTGTAGGGTTTCCTTCCCTCCTGACTGCGAGCAAGGGGCAATATGGGGTTTCCAGGGGTTGGAGGGGGGCCAATGAACCTACTTGCCAAATCCTTTAGGTAGAACTGCCCCAAGGTGCATAGTTTCTATAATTTGACGGGTATCTTCTGAGTACGTACATGCCCAGATCTGTCCTTTGTGGGTTCTGCAATGTTAGGGTCAGGGGGTAACATTTTTGGGGACCCTTGCAAGTTATAGTATTTGGATATAGCTGACAACCACTGGGCCGAGTTTTCCCCACATTTCTGTGAAATAAACGCATTCTATGTATCAGGTTCTTTCCCTGTTTATCCTTACTTTTTAAAGCCTTTTGGGGCCTATATCCCCAATCTTCCCCTGTGTTAGTGATGACATTAGACCAGGAGGAACAGTAAGAGTTACCTGCTTCAGTAGCACAGATATAGTATTGGAACAGTTTATACTCCTGTATGGTCATCAAATCATAACATCTGCAATCAGCAACATCACAGTAATCAAAGTCATATACTTGAAGCTCTTTGGTTAAGTTGACCCAGAAGACCAAAGGACTTCTGTCTGAATGTGGTTCCCAATAATGACATTTCAGCGGAGGTTTTGGGAACACATCTTTGTAGAAACATTTGTCTGAGCTTACATAACCCCCCCATATGATGAATAGAATGAAAAAGGATATCATCATTGTTCAGGAGGTGAGTTACTATTCGTGGTTCTTTTACAATGGGATGCGTGTATCCAGGTCTTTTTTCCCTCAAGTTTCACTGAGGTAGCTGTGGTGAGCAGTACTTGGTAAGGCCCCTCAAATCTGGGTTCCAGTGTCTTTCTGACGTGTTTCTTTACCAGGACCCAGTCTCCGGGCTGCAACTTGTGACTTCCAGGAATCTGTTCAGGATCTGGAATTGAAGAAAAAACTCGAAAATGTAGATCAGTCAAATGTTTACATAGAGCAATCACATAATCAGCTAGACAGTCATACTGTAATGCAAGCTGTTCTGGAAAATACTGTCCTAGCTTAGGGGCACTACCAAATAGGATCTCAAAGGGGGATAGTTTCTCTTTTCCCCTGGGAGTATGGCGAACACTGGCCAGGGCAATTGGAAGGGTTTCTGGCCATGGTCTGCCAGTCTCTTGGGCCATCTTCAGCATCTTTAGTTTCAGAGTGCCGTTCATTCTCTCTACTTTTCCGCTGCTTTGTGGTCGGTATGTTGTATGAAAGGCCAAGTGCTTTCCCAGAGCTGTCCATATTTCCTCTGCAATGTCCGCAGTGAAAGCAGTCCCTTGATCACTCTCGATCACTTCAGGTACCCCGAACCGTTAAACCACTTCGTTCAACAACTTCTTCACAGTAGTTTTCGCTGTCTGGTTCTTCACGGGGTAGGCTTCTGGCCATCTAGAGAACATGTCTACAACCACCAAAGCATAATGGAACCCCTGTGCAGGGGGCATTTGGATGTGGTCGATTTGGATCCTTTGGAAAGGGTACAAGGGTTTTGCTAGGCACTTTGTGGGAACCTTCTCCAGCTTCCCTGGGTTGCACTTGGCACAGACCATGCAGCTGTTCACATATCGAGAGGTGTAAGTGGAGATGACGGGTGCAAACCATATGGAGGATATGAGATTGTTCATGGCTGTCGTCCCTAGATGTGTGGGTCCATGGGCCCAACAGACTACATTTGGATATAAACTTCTCGGTAGGCACAGGAGGTGGCCCAATCTCCATATTCGATCTTCATCTGGGCTAGCATTATTCCGAGCCCACACCTCATGCTCATCATCTGTAGCCTCACATTGTCTGTCTTCCAGGATATCCTTAGTGATGAACAATCCCTTTGGAATTCCACCTTCTTTCCTGGCCACTTTACCTGGAGTGAAAGCCATTATGGTGCTGAGATCCTTCATTTCCCTCACTGCCGCTTCTTTAGCTGCCTTGTCTGCTAGAGCATTCCCCTCGGCCTCTGGAGTTTCCGCTTTGAATGAGCTTTGATCTTCAAAATTGCAGCTTGTATGGGAGGCTCAGGGCTTCCATCAGGGCCTGCACAGCTTCCGCATTCTTCACAGGTGTGCCTCCTGCTGTCAGGCTACTCCAAAGGCATAACGTGAATCAGTATAGATGTTTGCAGTTTTCCCTTCTGCCATCTTGCAAGCCTCAGTCAGAGCTATTAATTCAGCCTCCTGTGCTGATTTATCCGGTGGAAGTGGTTGTTGCTATAATACTGTTTCCATTGAGGTAACTGCATATCCTGTGTGGAATTTTCCTGTTTCATCTGCGTATCTAGATCCATCCACAAACAGTGTCAAGTCCGGGTCCAGAATAGGAGTTTCTTTGATGTTCCATAGGGGCTCAGTTTCTTGTTCAATTAATTGTAGGCAGTCATGGGCTCATCATCTGAGTATGTGGCATCGATGTTGTCGTCCTTCCCTTCTTGAGACCCCCCTTGAGGGAAAGGAAGGAGTGAAGCTGGATTGAGGACATGGCATCTGCCGATAGTTACCGTATCCGGAAGTAAGAGAGAACACTGCATTCTGAGACATCTAGCTGCAGACAAGTGTTTTGGCTGAGTTTGCTGAAGGATGGCTGATATGTCATGAGGGGCCAGGATTTGAAGTGAATGACCCAGGACAACATCAGCTGTTTTGTCCAATAACAAGTGACATGCATGAATGGCTCGGATACATGATGGACTTCCTCTGGCCACTGGGTCAAGCCTGGCAGAGTAGTAGCCCAGAGGGCGACTGCGGCCTCCATGTAGTTGAGTTAGCACGCCTGTGGCATATCCTTGACGTTCCATGACGTAGAATCTGAATGGTAAGTTGTAGTTCAGGAGGCCCAAGGCTGGAGAGGATATGACTGCTTGTTTTAATAGTTCAAAGCATTGTTTTGCCTCAGAGGTGAGGTAGAAAGGCTGAGTAGGAACACAATCATACAAGGGCTGCATGAGGATTGAAGCATCCAGAATCCATGGTCGACAGTATGAGATGAGTCCTAGAAAGGCTTGAAGTTGTTTTGGTGTTGTAGGCTCAGTCATCTACATAACCGCTGTCTTCCTATCTTCAGTCAGGTGTTTAGCCCCAGTGCTGAGACAATGGCCCAGGAAGACCACCTTGTCCTGACACCACTGTATTTTCGCAAGACTGACCTTGCATCCTTGTTGAGCCAAGAAGAGTAGTAGTGCAACAGAAGCTTCTCTGCATGTTAGTGCAGTGTCAGCACACAAGAGTAAATCATCCACATATTGCAGGAGTGTCACTGTATCATGCTCCATTCTCCATTCATCCAGTATGGAAGACATGGCTTTACTGAACTGAGAAGGACTGTTCTGTGCTCCTTGGGGCATGACCGTCCAGGTATATTGGCATCCAGCATGTGTGAAAGCAAAAAGATATTGACTATCTGGATGAAGTGGCACTGAGAAGAAGGCATTTGCCAAATCAATTACAGTGAAACGGGTGGCTTCTGGAGGCACACATGACAAAAGGGCATATGTGTCACGGGGTTCCGAAGGTGCACTCGGTCCCCCATTGCCCGCAGACCTGTTGCTTAGCTTTTGGAATGAGGTTCTGTGTTTGACCTCATTCCCAGGGCGGCTTTACTAGCTGGGTGGCTCCCTGCTCCTAGTCTGCCTTGAGCGCCGAGCTGATCACTCGGTGCTCAATTGGTTGGTCTGTCGGTCATGTGACGCTGGCCACGTCACATGACCCTCACTCCCCACTATAAATACAGGCAGCCTGCTGGCTACAGGTTGCCTGTTAATTTCTAGGTTCCTGGCTATTTGTTGGACTGCTGAATACTTACCTGATCCTGTTCCCTGACCATCCTTTTGCCTGCTCCTCCTGTACTGCGCATCCGTCCTGGTATTGTGACCTCGGCTCCCACCTGACTACTCTCTTAGGACTCCTCTTGTACTTCTCTGCTCTCCTGGTATTTATGATCCCGACTTCTCCTGACAGTTCTCTGCTTGCTCCATTTGTACTTTGCAGCTTTCCTGGTATTGACTCGGTCCGTTCACGTCCTGTTGTTTGTCTGTCTGTCATCCCTGCACTAATTCCAAGTTAGGGATTGCCGTCCAGTTGTCCCCTGTCATTAGGACTTGCGAGGCAAGTAGGCAGGGCCAGGGGTAAGGGTGGAGCGCAGTGGTCACTTCCCTCCCCCCTGTGTGTGTGTGTACGCGACCGTTACAGATTAACAGGCCCAATAACCACTGTATTATGAATCCTCTGGTGACCCTGACTGACCATGTCTCTAATCTGATGCAGATGGTGCAGGAGTTAGGGGAAAAACTCAGTTCTTTTGAGTTAGGGCAAGGTTCTTCCACTCCCCAGGCCTCCAGTCCGCATTTTGAGCCCCAGATTAAGCTCCCAGAACCCTTTTCTGGAGACCGGAGGAAGTTTCTCTCTTTTAAGGAGAGTTGCAAACTTTTCTTCCGTTTGCGTCCCGTGTCCTCTGGCCCCGAGAGTCAACGCGTGGGCATTATCATTTCCCGATTACAGGGTGATCCCCAGGACTGGGCGTTCTCTTTACCTGCTGGCACCAGTTGTTTATATTCTGTGGAGGGGTTCTTTCAGGCTTTGGGTACCCTCTATGATGAACCAGACAGGGCTCTAGTAGCCGAGACGGCTCTAAAGGCACTGGTTCAGGGCAATTTACCAACGGAGGATTATTGCACCCAATTCAGAAGGTGGTGTGTACCCTCAGGATGGAACGAACCAGCCCTGAAGAGTCAGTTCAGGTCAGGTCTGTCTGATAAATTAAAGGATCTTCTGGTCAGTTATCAACTTCCAGAGACCTTAGAGGAGATGATGACCCTTGTTGTCCGACTTGACCGACGGGTTAGAGAGAGACGACAGGAACAACAGTTCTCTTCCCAGATGGTGGTCCAGCCAGAGGCCTATCCCAGAGACAATGCTGAGGTCTCCACCGAGGAACCCATGCGGGTTGGCATGATCCGAGGGAATCTTCACCGCAGACGTGGAGAATGCTTTTACTGTGGAGATCCTTACCATTGGATCAACCAGTGTCCTAAGAAGGTCCTCTCTGTCAAGTCTCCTAAGACAAGGCAACCTAAAGACCACGTACACCCTGAATTTTCTAAATGTAAGCTTTCGGTACCCATTACGATTTCTCTGGGAGTAGATAAATTGCCGGGTAAGGCCTTTATTGATTCTGGCTCAGCGGCTAGCTTTATTGACTCTGAGTATGCTGTAAGATTGGGTATTCCTATGTTTGCCTTACCAACTCCTATCCATGTCATGGCTATTGATGCTACTCCTCTTATTGGTGGTACGGTGAGCTTATGTACCTCAGAGATTTCTCTAACCGTGGGTGTGTGCCACTCAGAGAGATGTTCGCTTCTAGTCCTGGAGAACCTACCTGCTGAGGTGGTACTAGGGTTGCCTTGGCTCCGACTACATAACCCCACTATAGATTGGTCCAATGGGGAGTTGGTGAGATGGGGGCCTAAGTGTGACTCGTGCTTGTCCATGGTACAGGCTGGGGTCTCAGTAAAGTCTGATACTTTACCCTCTGTTGTTAGAGAATATTCTGATGTATTCTCATCAGCAACCCAGGAGGTTCTACCCCCCCATAGACCTTATGATTGTGCCATAGAGCTAGTAGAGGGGGCCAAGTTTCCTAAAGGACGAATTTATAATCTTTCTATGCCCGAACGCAAGGCCATGGAAGATTATATTAAGGAGAGCCTTGGTAAAGGGCATATTAGACCTTCTGTCTCTCCTATGGGGGCGGGGTTTTTCTTCGTTAAGAAAAAAGATGGTGGTCTTAGGCCATGTATTGATTACCGGAGATTAAATAAAATCACTGTCCAGAATAGATACTCCCTCCCATTGATTCCAGATTTATTTAACCAGGTTCTGGGGGCAACCTGGTTTTCCAAAATTGACCTGAAAGGGGCATACAATCTAATCCGAATCAAGGAGGGAGACGAATGGAAGACGGCGTTCAATACTCCGGTAGGACACTTTGAATATCAAGTGATGCCTTTTGGACTCAGCAATGCCCCAGCTGTGTTCCAAAACTTCATGAATGACATTCTTAGGGAGTACTTAGGTAAATTTGTTATTGTCTATCTTGACGACATTTTGATATTCTCTCCTGACTTCGAATCCCATGTGTCTCATGTTAAACAAGTATTAGAGGTGTTAAGGGAGAATCAGCTATCCGCTAAACAAGAGAAATGTGTCTTTGGTGTACAGGAGATTCTGTTTCTAGGGAATGTTGTGACTCCTCACGCCTTCAAGATGGATCCTGGTAAGGTACTAGCAATTAAGGAATGGGTAAGACCTTCATCCTTAAATGCCTTACAACGGTTCTTAGGTTTCGCCAATTACTATCGTAAATTTATTATGAATTTTTCCGTAATTGCTAAACCGTTGACCGACCTTACTAAGAAAGGGGCGGATTTGGAGAATTGGTGTACTGAGGCCATTTCTTCATTTGAAAAATTAAAAAAGGCATTCAGTAGCGCTCCCATTCTGATCCAGCCTGATCAGGAGAAACCTTTTATTGTGGAGGTGGATGCGTCCGAGGACGGCGTAGGAGCAGTCCTTTCACAAGGTCCTGCTAGCCTTACTAATCTGAGACCATGTGCCTTCGTCTCCTGGAAATTCTCTCCAACAGAGAGAAACTACGACATAGGGAATAGGGAGCTGCTGGCCATTAAATGGGCATTTGAGGAGTGGAGGCATTTCCTAGAGGGGGCAAGGCATTGTGTAACTGTTGTCACTGACCATAAAAACCTAATGTTTCTTGAGTCTGCTAAGAGGTTGAATCCCCGTCAAGCCAGATGGGCTCTGTTTTTTACTCGTTTTGATTTTTCCATCACGTTCAGGCCGGGAAGTAAAAATGTGAAGGCGGACGCATTATCTCGGAGCTTCCAGGCTTTTCAACCTACTGAGGTACCACCTGAAACCATCCTACCAGCAAAAATCTTCTTAGCAGCTCTTACCCAGGATATCTCGGCTCGCATTAGGTCTGAACAACATCTGGCACCGGTATCCACCCCAACAGATAAGTTGTTTGTTCCCGTACAATTTCGTCTCCAGCTGTTGGGTGAGTGTCACGATTCTGCCTTTTGTGGACATCCGGGTGTTGAGAGCACTAAGGATCTGGTTTCTAGATCTTATTGGTGGCCCACTCTAACTAGGGATGTCAAGTCTTACGTGTCAGCCTGTGAGGTTTGTGCCAGGTCCAAGACACCTAGGACTCGCCCTGCTGGTAACCTACGACCCCTACCCATTCCCAGTAGACCCTGGTCCCATATCTCGATGGACTTTATAACTGACCTACCGCTGGCGGAGGGTAAGACTGTGGTTTGGGTAATGGTCGATAGGTTTAGCAAGATGGTTCATTTCATTCCCCTGTCTAAACTTCCGAATGCTAAAACCCTGGCGTCTATTTTTGTGAGAGAGATTGTTCGTTTACATGGCATCCCGGAAAATATTGTTTCTGACAGGGGTGTGCAGTTTGTGTCCAAATTCTGGAGGGCCTTCTGTCAAAGATGTAAAATTTCATTGTCTTTTTCTTCCGCCTACCATCCTGAGAGTAATGGGCAGACTGAACGCCTTAATCAGTCTGTGGAACAATTCTTGAGGTTGTATGTTGCTGATGACCAGCAATTATGGGTCAAATTCCTTCCGTTGGCTGAATTTGCTTTGAATAACCGTGTCAATTCTTCTGCTGGGGTCTCCCCTTTCTTTTGTAACCATGGTTTTCATCCCCGTTTTCATTCTGGGTCGTCCGTCTCCTCCTCTAACCCTGAAGCGGATAAACTCTCCTCCGAACTGTGCACAGTTTGTGCCCGGGTTCAATCGAACCTAGAAAAGGCTCAATGTTCTCAAAAACTCAAGGCCGATAGGAGACGTTCAAGGGGGGTAAACTTTCAGGTTGGGGATAAAGTATGGTTGTCCACCAAGAATCTATCTCTCAAGGTAACTTCTAAAAAATTTGCTCCTCTTTTTATTGGACCATATAAGATCACGGAAGTGATTAACCCGGTATATTTTAGGTTGGAGCTGCCTGAGTCATTCCACATTCATAATGTGTTCCATAAATCTCTGCTTAAAAAATATTTTGAACCGGTAGTACCATCAAAAGCCTCGCCTCCGCCGGTTCTTGTTAATGATGCTGTCGAGTATGTGGTGTCTAAAATAGTGGATGTCAGGAAGGTGCGTAATTCCTTGCAGTACCTGATTCACTGGAAGGGGAAATGGACCTGAAGAGAGATCTTGGGTACCTGCCAGCGAGGTTCATGCTCCTAGACTTGTTTGTAAATTTCATTTAGAACACCCTGAAAAGCCATCGGCCTGAAGTTTTGGGTCCGGTGGCCCCTCGTAAAAGGGGGGGGTACTGTCACGGGGTTCCAAAGGTACACTCGGTCCCCCATTGCCCGCAGACCTGTTGCTTAGCTTTTGGAATGAGGTTCTGTGTTTGACCTCATTCCCAGGGCGGCTTTACTAGCTGGGTGGCTCCCTGCTCCTAGTCTGCCTTGAGCGCCGAGCTGATCACTCGGTGCTCGACTGGTTGGTCTGTCGGTCATGTGACGCTGGCCACGTCACATGACCCTCACTCCCCACTATAAATACAGGCAGCCTGCTGGCTACAGGTTGCCTGTTAATTTCTAGGTTCCTGGCTATTTGTTGGACTGCTGAATACTTACCTGATCCTGTTCCCTGACCATCCTTTTGCCTGCTCCTCCTGTACTGCGCATCCGTCCAGGTATTGAGACCTCGGCTCCCACCTGACTACTCTCTTAGGACTCCTCTTGTACTTCTCTGCTCTCCTGGTATTTATGACCCCGGCTTCTCCTGACAATTCTCTGCTTGCTCCATTTGTACTGTACTTTGCAGCTTTCCTGGTATTGACTCGGTCCGTTCACGTCCTGTTGTTTGTCTGTCTGTCATCCCTGCACTTATTCCAAGTTAGGGATTGCCGTCCAGTTGTCCCCTGTCATTAGGACTCGCGAGGCAAGTAGGCAGGGTCAGGGGTAAGGGTGGAGCGCAGTGGTCACTTCCCTCCCCCCTCGTAGATCTTGTACCATACGATAAGTGTCTGGCTGTCCTTTTTTTCCCTTCTTTTTAACTGGAAAAAGGGGCGTGTTACACAGAGAGGTTGTTTTAATTATTGCTCCCTTTTCCTGGAATGCCAAGATTTGCTTAGTCACCGCATCTATTTGTGCCACTGACAATGGATATTGGGGTTTGCGTGGTAGGATGGCACCTGACTTGAGCGTGACTACTACCGGCTGGACCATTAGTCTTCCAATATCTTGTGGTCCTGAGGACCATATATGGGGAGGTATCAGCTTCATTACATCTGATGGGATCGCTGTTCCAAATATCTCATCCTGTATTATTTCTACGGCAGCAAGCATAACTGTCTCTTCTGGTTGTAGGAGGGAAGAAAGTGTAATTGTTCCGTCTTCCTGGAACTGGATGTTTGCTTGCATTTTTTGGAGTAGGTCTGCCCCCAAGAGGTTGAGGGGGCAGGTAGTAGACACTACAAATTGTGACAGGATCGTGGGAGAAAGGACTAAACCTAGGGACACAGGCAATGGTTTAGTCAGCACAGATGTTCTTGCCTCTCCATCAATGCCAATACATTGTACAGTAATATTGTCTAGAAAGGACGGGTCATAGATCTCTTCAAGTCGGAGCACACTTCTGGCTGCACCAGTATCCACAAGAAAGGTGTGTGGGTTCCCCCCCACCTGCAGCTGCACAGTTGGTGTAGGGGCACACTGGGGAGGACACAAAGCCATAGTATTAATGGCCTCTCCGACTTGTGGATCTGGCTTGCCCCCGTCCTATGGTTGATTTGGGGCTGCCCCCATTTGTTGAACTGCCTGGGCAGTTTGGGCCGGTGCCCAAGGAAATTGGGAAGGTCTCCTCTGCCCCTCCCTTGGCCGATGTGGGCATTCCCGTTTGAAATGTCCCTGTTGTCCACATCCATAGCAGGTGATACGGGTTCTCCAGGCTGGATCCTGAAATCTGTCTTCTGCTCCCCTGGGCCCTTCCCTGCTAACCATGACAGGATGAGTTCGAGGGGCTGCCTCAATGCTTTTTGCTATTACTACAAGTGTTTCCAGGTCAACCGTCCGATACTCAGGGCGGGCAATTTTTAAGGCTTTTTGGATAGGTATTTTTAGCCCATCCACGAAGGCACTGGATAACATTCTTACTTGCACTGTATCATTACGATTGAATCCTAGATCCCGGAACATCTGTTCCATCCTGTTAGCAAATTTTTCTACGGATTCACTTTTGTCCTGCTTCATATCTTGTATCTGAGTAGCTTGATCAGCCAATCTCCCCCTTGCCCATTCCTCCAACTTCTGACTAAACTCCTCCCCTGACTCATATGTCTTTAAGTGTTCTTCTGATGCATACGGTGGGAGATTTAATTCTCGCTGCATGGTGGGCCAGAAGGAGTCCCCTGCTTTGATTTGTACCAGCCCAGACAAGTCCCTCCATGCAGCTGAATGCGTCTTCCTTATCTTCTCTATTGCTCTTTGGAAGGGCATAGGGTGCAGTTCTGGATCCGGGAGTGAGTTCACTAAATTTGTGGCTTGGGTGGGGCTAAACGTAACATATTTTCCTCCTGTTCTATACACCTCACTGGACCTGGCTGTTGAGGTCTGGGCTTGTCGTGTTAGGATGTCTATTTGTCCAGACAGTTTGGCTACCATCAGATCCAGTTCCTTCTCTTTCTCTACTCTGGACATATCATCCAACTCAGGTGGTTCCTCATCTGCTGCACCTGTACTCTCCCTGTCCTCATCGTCTGTTCTCTCATTAGATTTTGCAGCTCCTCTCTTCCTCACTCCTCCTGCCCCCATCATGATTGGCACCACTGGTTTCACTCTTTGTGACACTCCCTTTTCTGGTACGTAGTAGGTGCCGTCAGCATTTATGACTGGATATATGGGTGGGCGCTGGCAGGGGGGGCATGGGCTGAGTTGTCTCCTGTGTTTCCCCAAGGGAGATGAGAGGCGGTACATTATCTGCAGCCACAAGGGGAGGGGGGCTGAGGGGTTTGCAGCCACTGCTATCAGAGAAGAGGCGTTACGAAGCATGGGGGCTCCACTTGCCAGGCAAGTGTTATGTGCATCTGGATTTTTCTGCCTGCATACATTACAAACCCACCCCTCTGGTCTCTGTGGGGGGGGGGGGGGCACTTTTCAACAGGGGCTACAAGCTCTTTTGTTTGTGAGCACCATGATAGGGTGGTGGTTCATCTGGTCCCACAATATACATATACATCTTTGTTTTTTCATCCCATCTTTCTGTCCCTCCAGTTGCCATAAATCGACTTGCCGCTCGGTGCCATGCCTGTGCTGCACCTAATAATCCATTCAGCTTTCCCCGACATCGCAGTATCAGCCGTTTCAATATTTTAACATTCAATTCTCCATTTATATCACATCCTGCAATCTTCATTAACTTCTTATAACTTTTCACATGTTGACTTCCTTCTTCTCTCGCTACAATCTGAGGAGCAGTATATTCTCCTTCTCCATCTCCATGTGAGTGGGACTGGCCCATCTTAACAACAGTATTTCAGACTGACACACACACAAAACAGAGGAGTGATCAGCACCTTTAACCCTTTCCTCCGCGGACAAAGGATTTACCCTCCCCACTGGTTTGCTCAAATCTGACTATCACGTCTGACTAGTCAGCCGGGACTCCCCGCACGTCTTCCCCAAAACCAGGGGTCAGGCGGGCTCCATCGCGTCTTCCTGGGGTCAGGTCAGGTAGTCTCCGCAGTCTTCCCCTTGATCAATGAGTCATGTGGAACTACCGTCTCCCTAGGGTCAGGTCAGGTAGTCTCCGCAGTCTTCCCCTTGATCAATGAGTCATGTGGAACTACAGTCTCCATGGTCAGGTCAGCCGGAGTTTCTTTGTCCCACACCTCAGCGCTACAGCGCCCCCTTCCAAACCAGGAGGTTACTGTCCCCTCCCTTTGTCTGTGGTTTTACCGTCTGTGCTCAACTCACTCCTCACATAAATCACAGACACACACAAAACATATACACACCAGTGTGATCTATAAATTCAGACTATTGGTTCAATAGACTCCAAGCTTCAGCATTACAGCCGACTACTATACTTACATCAGTACCACCTCACAGCAGACTGAGCTATCTGAACATGACAAAGTAAATAGCAGAAAGGCAGATAAGATAAACGTTTTCTCACCTTTCTTTGAGGCTGCAGTCCTCTCCCCTCTGCCGTTCGTCAAGCTCAGGGCCCGTCTTGTCAGCTGTTTGATGCTACTTCGCTCAGAGTCCCATCTGGGGTGCCATTTTGATGAAACCGCCCTAAATTAGGGCATTTAAGATACACTCTGGTGTTCCTAATCAATGTATCCTCAGGGGGTTAATATCCACGCGTGGTTGAGAGACTGGACACTGACACAGAAGTTGGTCAAAGCAATCTCTAACTTTTATTACATGGGGTAAGCCGTATTATACATCTTCAGAAGAGGGCAATCCTCTCTGAGGCTTAAACATTGTTTCATTGGTCAAAAAGGAAAAAGTGATAAGAGAAACAGAGATAACACTTCAACATCTGCGCAGTGAGTACCACTTTGGAATGTGAACTAATGTAAACATCTAGGTGTTCGCCATTTTTAATGGCGGACAATTTAACAATAATACTGCATACGTCATATGACACTTCAAAGAGGTGCTTCTCTATAGGCAGTGTATAATATATATATATCATCAAGCCATATGATTGGCCTATGCATCTCCACCACACTCTATGGGACACCTGTATAAAGATGAGAAATCAGACACTGCCCACAGCACAGCACTTTGCCCCCCTCTCTCTACTCTCCAGTCTTGAAACAAAGAGAGGGGTGGGAGGAAGGCACTTTGAAAATAAAAAGTTAACTAATTACAGTCCTAGTTATACAAAAAATATAGAATAAAATTCACACATCTTTAACACAGGCAAACACATAACTGATCTCTGTATAAGGCCTCATGCACACGGCCGTTGGGCGGCTGTGGCCGTATTGCTGCCTGCAAATGGCGGGTTGGCAATCCACGGCCACCGGCCGTGTGCACCCCGCATCACGGATGCGGACCCATTCAAGTGAGATGCAGAACTGAGTCACGGAACGGAACACCGGAAGCACAACGGAGTGCTTCTGGGGTGTTTCTTTCCATGGTTCCGCACCGCCAAAAAAAATGACATATTTTTTTGCGGTGCTGACATGCCACAGACCCTTTCGAGTTGAATGGGTCCATCCTGCTGCACGGATGTTGCCCGTGCATGAGGCCTAATATACCTTTTTTCTACAGACTAATTTTAATATTTTTATTTGCATTTTATAATTTTTGGATGTTTGTGCTGATATTGATTCATTTTTATTTGATATAATAAATATTTTTTTGGTACAATTCCTGATGATCGAGTGCCTGTTAATATTTAAAATGTAATACTATACAGGTGAAACTCGAAAAATTTAGATATTCATTTATTTCAGTAATGCAACTTAAAAGGCAGGGGCGTACCTAGGGGCTCATGGACCCTGGTGCAAGAGTTCAGCGTGGGCCCCCCTTCCCTCAGTGCTTTGTGACCAGAGGCAGGGATGCACAAAGCCTTCCTGCTGCCTGAGGCAAAAATCTAAATGCCCCCCCAATGCCAAATTCTTGACTTAAGCCCTTCCCTCCAGCCAGAGGTGTAACTTGACCGACATGCACTTTCTATAATACTGGTGTCTTCTTATTTGGTACAAGGGTCTTTGTGCCCAACATCTTAATTTTATACCACACAGTGAATGGTTTAAAATAAATCACACAAAATTGCTGTTTTTTTATCTTTCCCACTAAAAATAAAATAGTAAAAGTTATTTACTACACCATATATACCCTAAAATAGTTCCTAGAAAAAAACACAACTCGTCCTGCAAAATTCAAGGTCTCATACAGCTAAACGGAAGAAGACTAAAGGCTAAAATCAGTTATGTCACTAAGGGGTTAACATCTTTACAATAAAAAGGTGACATTTTTTAGAGGGTTTTCTACTTTTGATGTGACAGTTGGACCGTGGCTCGCTATAGATAAGGCCTCATGCACACGACCGTTGTGTGCACCCGTGGCCGTTGTTCTGTTTTCCGTGATTTTCTGCGGACCCATTGACTTTCAATGGGTTTGTTGAAAACTTGGAAAATGCACCGTTTTTCATCCGCCTCCGTGATCCGTGTATCCTGTCCGTCAAAAAAATATGACCTGTCCTATTTTTTTGACGGACAACGGTTCACGGACCCATTCAAGTCAATGGGTCCGTGAAAAAACACGGATGCACACAAGATTGGCATCCGTGTCCATAGGCTACTTTCATACAGACGGATCCGAAGATCCGTCTGCATAAAAGCTTTTTCGTGAAAACTCAAATCCGACAGTATATTCTAACACAGAGGCGTTCCCATAGTGATGGGGACGCTTCTAGTTAGAATATACTACTAACTGTGTACATGACTGCCCCCTGCTGCCTGACAGCACCCGATCTCTTACAGGGGGCTGTGATCCGCACAATTAACCCCTCAGGTGCCGCACCTGAAAGGCTTAATTGTGCGTATCATAGCCCCCTGTAAGAGATCAGGGGCTGCCAGGCAGCTCCCCAGTTTTAATTTCATTGGTGGCCAGTGCGGCCCCCCGGCCCCCCTCCCTCTATTGTATTAATTTCATTGGTGGCCAGTGCTGCCCCCCCCCCCAGTCCCCCCTCCCTCCCTTTATTGTATTATCATTGGTAGCCAATTTTCGCCCCCCCCTCATTGGTGGCAGCGGAGAGTTCCGATCGGAGTCCCAGTTTAATCGCTGGGGCTCCGATCGGTAACCATGGCAACCAGGACGCTACTGCAGTCCTGGTTGCCATGGTTACTTAGCAATATTAGAAGCATCATACTTATCTGCTGCGCTGTCTGTGACCGGCCGGGAGCTCCTGCTACTGGTAAGTGACAGATCATTAAGCAATGCGCCGCACAGACCTGTCACTTACCAGTAGGAGGAGCTGCCGACCGGTCACAGACAGCGCAGCAGGTAAGTATGATGCTTCTAATATTGCTAAGTAACCATGGCAACCAGGACTGCAGTAGCGTCCTGGTTGCCATGGTTACCGATCGGAGCCCCAGCGATTAAACTGGGACTCCAATCGGAACTCTCCGCTGCCACCAATGATCGTGGGGGGGGAGAGGGGAGGCCGCACACTGGCCACCAATGATATTAATACAATAGAGGGGGGGCCGGGGGGGCGCACACTGGCCACCAATGATAATACAATAGAGGGAGAGAGGGGAGGCCGGGGGGGGCGCACACTGGCCACCAATGATAATACAATAGAGGGGGGGCCGGGGGGGCCGCACACTTGCCACGAATGATAATACAATAGAGGGAGGGAGGGTGGGCCGCACACTGGCCACCAATGATATTCAAACTGGGGAGGGAGGGGGGTCTGCCCCCTGCTGCCTGGCAGCCCCTGATCTCTTACAGGGGGCTATGATACGCACAATTAACCCCTTCAGGTGCGGCACCTGAGGGGATAATTGTGCTGATCACAGCCCCCTGTAAAAGATCGGGTTCTGCCAGGCAGCAAGGGGCAGTCATGTACACAGTTCGCAGTATATTCTAATTTGAAGCGTCCCCATCACCATGGGAACGCCTCTGTGTTAGAATATACTGTCAGATATGAGTTTTCACGATGTAACTCAAATCCGATGGTACATTCTAACATAGAGGCGTTCCCATGGTGATGGGGACGCTTCAAGTTAAAATATACCATCGGATTGGAAAAAACTCCGATCCAATGTATATTAACTCCTGACTTTACATTGAAAGTCAATGGGGGACGGATCCATTTGCAATTGCACCATATTGTGACAACGTCAAACGGATCCGTCCCCATTGACTTGCATTGTAAGTCAGGACGGATCCGTTTGGCTCCGCACGGCCAGGCGGACACATGTCCGTGGATCCTCCAAAAATCAAGGAAGTATACATATAGGGTTCGGACCGCGCGTGTCATAAATAGATGGTATACAAACAGTTTTTTTATCCTTCTCCTTTTAGAAAAGTACCGAGGTTTATTAGTACATACTTACAAACATAAACTTTAAAATTCGCATAAAAAAATCCCAGTGTCTTTTTCTTTGCCCGACCCAGGCTTCGCTCCTTAAGCTTCGTCAGGGGCACACATCATCTCTCCCTCCCCCTTCTTTTTTATTTGGTAGGCTAGAGTTATCAAGCACCTGATGTGCTACTCCAGACGCCTTCTCTTTTTTCTTCACTTAACCCTACACTTTTATCTCCTAGTTCTAAAGGGAAAAAACGCAGATCTTTAAGTCCTAATTCACATGGGAATAATTGTTCTACCAATTTTTTTTATTAAAACTTATTTATAACGGTTTGCAGGTCAAAATCTACATTCAGGCCCCCTGGTTGTAGCGTACATAATTCATATATCCACTTACTTTCTTTTTTATTAATTTTCTCTAGAAAGCTTCCTCCCCTCCAATGGTTTTGTACTAATTCTACCCCCATAAATTTTAGTCCCGCTGGGTTCTTTTGCTGATATTTTTTATAGTGCGCCGAGACGCCATGACTTTCCAGCCCCTTCTTAATATTTCTTATGTGCTCGTGCACCCGGACCTTAAGGGGTCTGATGGTACGTCCTACATACTGGAGGCCACAAGGGCACTCCAGTACATATACGACCCCCTTGCTATGACAAGTCATCTCTCCCACTACTTCCAATTGTTTGCCTTTTACAATACTATTTACTATAGTACTATTTTGTAATCTTTCTGTTCTTTTTCTATTTTTACAGGCAATCCAAAAACCACACCAATTAAAACTGTTGTTTCTTTTTTTGTTTATATCCTCAGGTCGGTTGGCACTATGTACTAATTTATTTTGTAAATTATGTGCTCTTTTATAGATGACTAGTGGTTGTTCAGGAATTGCAGGTCCAAGTACTGGATCATTTTTCAGGATGGACCAGTTTCTTTTAATTGCATTTTTTAGTTCCCCAGAACATTGTGTGAACTGAGTTATGAACGAAAAACGAAAGTCAATTGTGTTTTTCGGTATTTTTGGATTATTTGGGGTTTTATTGTATCTTTTATACATCTCTCCAGTTTTTCACTCTCATATCCTTTTTCTAGGAAGCGGTTCTTTTATTATTTTACTCTGTTCTTTAAAAATAGCTGGCATTGTACCTAGAAACTGTCCTGTAGCTGACAGTTCCCCCGTCACCTTTTAAAAGAGGGAGGTGTTGCAAATATTGATATTAATTTGTGTCCAGCTCTTCCCCCTCTCTGGTGATTCTTGTGTATATGTTTGTGTATGCAGATTTGTGTCTGGTCATCTAGGGCCTTTGAAGTTGTCTTCTGGCTAGTCACACCTCAGCAACCGGAGGTAATATGGGGCTGACGTCATAAAACTCAAAAATCTAGCTTTACTCATATCTTCCACAGTGACATCAGAGGATGGGGGGATGGATGTAGAAAGAGAACATTCATAAGGTATGAAAAACCAGTGCTAGGTGCTACTTAGGGCTCACCGAAGTAGTGAAGATTTATCCTAGTTTTCTGCCTGCCCCTTCACCGGAGCCCATGCCGTCAACAGGAGTGTTAGGTTCCTGGTTTATTTCCTTTTATTTTTAGAAACTGTTGTGCATTTCATGTATTTCTGTATGTCTATTGTTCCTTTTTTTTGTATATATACAGTACAGACCAAAGGTTTGGACACACCTTCTCATTCAAAGAGTTTTCTTTATTTTCATGACTATGAAAATTGTAGATTCTCACTGAAGGCATCAAAACTATGAATTAACACATGTGGAATTATATACATAACAAACAAGTGTGAAACAACTGAAAATATGTCATATTCTAGGTTCTTCAAAGTAGCCACCTTTTGCTTTGATTACTGCTTTGCACACTCTTGGCATTCTCTTGATAAGCTTCAAGAGGTAGTCCCCTGAAATAGTTTTCACTTCACAGGTGTGCCCTGTCAGGTTTATTAAGTGGGATTTCTTGCCTTATAAATGGGGTTGGGACCATCAGTTGCGTTGAGGAGAAGTCAGGTGGATACACAGCTGATAGCCCTACTGAATAGACTGTTAGAATTTGTATTATGGCAAGAAAAAAGCAGCTCAGTAAAGAAAAATGAGTGGCCATCATTACTTTAAGAAATGAGGGTCAGTCAGTAAGCCGAAAAATTGGGAAAACTTTGAAAGTAAGGGCTATTTGACCATGAAGGAGAGTGATGGGGTGCTGCGCCAGATGACCTGGCCTCCACAGTCACCGGACCTGAACCCAATCGAGATGGTTTGGGGTGAGCTGGACCGCAGAGTGAAGTCAAAAGGGCCAACAAGTGCTAAGCATCTCTGGGAACTCCTTCAAGACTGTTGGAAGACCATTTCAGGGGACTACCTCTTGAATCTCATCAAGAGAATGCCAAGAGTGTGCAAAGCAGTAATCAAAGCAAAAGGTGGCTACTTTGAAGAACCTAGAATATGACATATTTTCAGTTGTTTCACACTTGTTTGTTATGTATATAATTCCACATGTGTTAATTTATAGTTTTGATGCCTTCATAGTCATGAAAATAAAGAAAACTCTTTGAATGAGAAGGTGTGTCCAAACTTTTGGTCTGTACTGTATGTCCACCACTTGTACATGTTAGCAATGTTTGTTATTGCACACTAGTCCTCATCTCTACCAGGAAGGGTTAATTTTGTCTGGTCATGCCGAAGTTTTCCCTTGAAATGACATCCCCTGGTATTATGGCGACACCTAGTGGCGGATTTATGTTGCTACTTTATGTGAGATACACGCTCATTAAGCTGTTTACCCATATTTTCTGGCTCGGGAGACCACCCGGTCCCTCGGAATAGTTCCCCTCCCTGACTTAAGGAGTTAATTACTCTTAATACTGTTTGTCAAGTATGTTACTAATGATTTTCATACATGATGTGATCATTTGTTTGAGTCCGTGGAAGCGCATCAAGTGTTCCCCTTTCCCTCTTTCCCTGCTCTTCCCTCTCCCCCTCCCTTCCAACATATTCATTCTGAATTGCATGACTGGATCTAGGGAATGTACTACTTTTTACAGTGAATATGGCTAGTCTACATGTCTGCTCGTACAATGTGAAAGGTCTCAATGCTCCTCAAAAAAGGAGCCAAATATGTCACTTCTTACATAAAAGCAGAGTACAAGTAGCATGTCTAAAGGAAACACATTTTCGAGCAAATCATGTTCCTAGGCTATCACATATGTTATACAATCAATGGTATCACAGCACCTCACCAGGTGCAGCAACCAGAGGTGTGAGTGTAGCTTTTCATAAAAATATACCCTTCGTTCACAAATCCACGCTGACGGACGCAGAAGGTAGATCTATTTTTGTGAAAGGAACGATAGGCCCACAAATGTACACAGTTGGTAATGTCTATGCTCCAAATGTGTCACAGGTCTCGTGGCTTGTTACAGCTTTAACTGATTTGAGCAGTTTTGAAGAGGGCATTGTTATCCTGACTGGTGATTTAAATGTCACGTTAATCCCTAGGCTAGACTCCTCTACGGGATCATCTGCTCTTTCCAATTCTGCTCTTCAGAGAATTAATGCTGCATTAACACAGGATGGGTATGTAGATGTATGGCGCAGTATGCACCCGGATGACAAGGATTACTCTTTTTACTCAACGGCCCACAAAATTTATCAGAGATTAGACTATATATTCCTGAAAGTACAATATCTCCAGTTTTGCATCTCTTCAAATATTGGATCAATTCTATTATCTGACCATGCCCCGATATTCATGTCATTAGTGATACCTAATATGCCAAAGTCAGAATTCCGATGGCGGCTAAATGAAACACTACTTAACAGCTCCAATATTCCGAAAATATCTCAGATTTTGCGAGAGTACTTTCAGATAAATAATACAGGTGATCTTTCATTTATGACTCTGTGGGAAGCTAACAAAACGGTTATAAGGGGGCATTTGATAGCTTTAGGTGTTTTCACAAAAAAGCAAAAACAAAAGAGAATTGAAGACTTAAATGGAAGAATTCAACTTCTAGAGAGACGCCATAGGCAATCTCAACAAGAGAGTGTACTATCACAGTTAAATAATCTCCGCTCAGAAATGAAAAATCTACTAAATGCCAACACAGCGAAGCTGTTCCTTTCCACGAAGTATAAATTCTACGCCCACGGTAATAAAGCCACCAAAGTGCTATTGTCCCAGATAAAGAAAAGGAAAGTATCCTCATATATATCTAAGATTAGGACACCTAACTCTGATATAGTACGCAAAACTGATTTAATTGCCCAACAGTTTTGTGACTTTTATAGCCAGCTGTATAATCTCAGGGGTACACTTTCTCCTTCTAGAGAGGAAAGCTTAAAGATAGCTACAAAACACTGGCTAGATAACCTAAACTTACCCGTATTAACTAAAGAGCAGTCAGTATCTTTAGATGTCCCCTTTTCATTAACAGAATTACAAATCGCACTGAAAGAGTCCCCTCTTCATAAAAGTCCAGGACCAGATGGCTTTCCGGTATCATATTATTCCTCCTTCAAGGAGATTTTATTGCCATATTTTCTGAACACCTGTAATGAGGCAAGGGAGAGAGGAGCCTTCAACAGTGACATGCTGCAAGCACAAATTTCCATCATTCCTAAACCAAAGAAAGACCATTCACTTTGTGCAAATTATAGACCTATATCGCTGCTCAATAATGACCTTAAGCTTTATGCAAAAATGTTAGCTAACCGATTAAAAAAATTCTTGCCAGACTTGGTCTCCCCGAAGCAAGTGGGTTTTGTTCCAGGCAGAGAAGGCAAAAACAATATTATTAGAGTGATACACCTTATGCAGCTGGCAAATGTACATTTACGCCTTTAGTTTTGCTTAGTACAGACGCCGAAAAGGCGTTCGACAGAGTGGATTGGCAATTCATGTCCCAAACATTAACCAGGTTTGGTGTCCCTCAGTCCTTTATCGATGGGGTAATGGCAATGTACCGACATCCAACAGCAAGGGTCCTGGTGAATGGCACTCTCTCCCCTGCCTTCAAAATAACGAATGGTACTCGGCAAGGCTGTCCCTTGTCTCCTCTGCTGTTTATACTGACGATTGAAACATTGATATAGGCCTTACGACAGAACGAAGAGATAAAGGGGATGACAATAGGGGCGACGTACACTCAACAGCCGCTTTCGCGGATGACGTACTACTTATAGTCACCAACCCAAGAGAGGCTTTCCCGGTGAATATGTCTATCCTGGGACAATTTCACGACGTCTCTAATTTCTCGGTCAATTTTGCTAAATCAACAGTTTTTAATGTATCCTTACCGACACAGGAATTGAACTTACACCTGAATTCAATCAGTTGTATAATGAAAACTTCCTGTCAATTTCTCAACAATTAGAGGATCTGATTAGCTGCTGGGATATCCCCTTTGTCTCTTGGTTTGGCCGCAAATCCCTTATAAAAACAATACTTCTCCCCAAAGTGCTATATTATTACAGGCATTACCGATTCCTATTCCTCTAGCCTTTTTTAAAAAGGTTCAGAAGATTTTTTTAAAATTTCTATGGAGAGGAAAGAAAGCGAGAATGCCCTCGGCATATGTAATGCGACACCCCTCAAGAGGAGGTATGGGAGTACCGGATGTATACACTTACCATTAGGCGATCCTTTGTACAAGAGGTTTGGATTGGCTGCGCTCTACTCCGGGTCGACTGGACATCCTGGTAGAGGAAGCGATGTTGAATCTCCCTCTAAGGTCTCTACTATTTTTAGATAAGACAAAAATAAACAAGATGCTTATTACACATAGCTCAATCACTAAACATACAATAACTAGATGGTGTGCGTTGAATATGCTTCAGAAGCTAATGCCTAATTATGCTTTACTCATGCAGGTAAGGGACGTTCTATGTCAATCAAATTTATGTTTCTGGAACACAGTTAAAGAAGGAGACAAGAATAATGTGACGCCAATATTGTCCTTGTGCCAAAACGCTGACTTACCATCACTGTCAGAACTACAGATTCACTCTGCTTTTAAACAATGTAATACGTTTCAAATAGCGCACTGTTATCATACACTCAAGAAATTAACTAGAGCTCCAATATGGGGCACTGACCAGACTAAATTTGAAAAGATGGCATTACAAAGGCTAGAACCTAGAAAGAAGATCTCCATACTCTACTCTTCGATTAATTCCTCCACCGGTACAAATAGATGCAGATTCATAGATAAATGGGAAAAGGAACTTGACATTACATTCGATAAAAGGGAGTTGCTGAAGGTATTAACGGCTCCAGGGAAAGTTTCTAGATTTGTAAAATTACAGGAGAATAGCTACAAAGTGTTCACCTACTGGTATTATGCACCACAACGTTTACACTCTATGTTTCCGGAGGTCAGCTCCATCTGCTGGAGGTGTGAGAAAACTATAGGGAATCAGAGCCATATCTGGTGGTTTTGTCCCAAAATCCAAACTTATTGGCAAGAGGTATGTGAAATTTTATCAAAAGTGTGTAGGATAACAGTAAGCGCATCACCAAAATTGTGTTTAATGGGAGAGTTAGCAAATGTGAAATCAAAAGAAGTCCCTGCTTTGTGTAAAACACTATTAGCGGCTGCCTGCCTTCTTGTGGCAGTATACTGGCGGAAGACAGATCCCCGCCAATACAACACTGGTTTATGAAAAGTGACCCCCCCCCCTACCTTTTTCTTTGCAGATGTCCTCCAAAACCTTGTTCTACCAAATATTGCACTATACGGATTATGTCAATATCTGTATTTATACTGTATTGGTTGATGTTTAAGCATGCCAATATATTTATGCTTTGGTCATTGTCTACTTTGTCACGCCTATCGGCGTATTTTCTTTTGTCTATGAAACAATAAAAACATTTTTGAAAATAAAAACTAGGTATTACATGGCGCAATGTTCTGAATCCAGCCACCTTGCTGCTGGTGGATTTAGAAAAGGGGGATGGGCCTGCACAGAGCAGGAGACAAGGTGAAATCCAGGCCCTCATTTTTTAAATTTTTCAATTAGTCAGTGAGGAATGTCCATTTAAAATGACACATGAACCCAATTGTTATAGCATAGAGGGGTATGGAAACAAGTGGGTTGTCAAATGTTACTGGTGTACCACTCACTAACCTTTCTGCTGAGTACTTTGCAGATGGCTCGAGATCATGGGACAATGACCAAGGAGGATTAGTCGCCGGGTATGCCATATTTCAATTTGGTGAGGCAGTGATACAGAAAACCACTTCCTTATAGGTTCTTGACACAAGATGTGGAGCTGAAGGCACTCACTGCAGTGTGTAATCTTGATAAGGGAAAAGAGGCGAACATCCATACGGATTTGAGGTATGCGTTTGGTGTAGCACTTGACTGGAACGATTAAGCGGAGCTGCAGTTTCTTGAGCTCTGCAGGTAAGTCTATAAAGAATGCTGAGAATATACAACAGCTCTTGGACTCACTGATATTACATAAAAGGGCAAGAGTGGTGAAGGTGTCAGCACACACCAAAGGGCAGACCCCTGAAGCTCTGATGAATACATTGGAGGATCAGGCAGCTGAAATGACAGTATTACTCCCTTTGATGGCGGCTGCCCCATCAGCCATGCCTACAGTAGACATAGAATTACTGCAAACACTCCAGAACCAGACATCACCCGATAAGAAAAAGGTGTGGATGGAAGAAAGTGACATATATGGAGAAGACAGATCCTGGAGTGGAGCCGCCATGTTCCAGTCAGTGGTCCATTACTTCAAGGGTACTATCTCTCCTTGGGGAGAGAGCATCTTAGTCGGCGTGAGGAGACTTATAGTTCATTTATGCTCCTCTGGAATTCTGGGAAGAAAGGGATGCAAATGAGCTCTTAACAAGCTCTGCCTCTGATGCCACCAGATGTAAGGCAGCTTTCCTATAAGTCAATGTTCGACCCTTTAACTAGTCCTTGAGCCATGTTTCGGATATTAAATAAGCCAGCAAAATGCAGAGGACTCATACAGCATCTTATCACGTTTTATTATGATGTCAGCTTCTGTGGATAATGATGTGCTATCTAACCCTACTAACTATGTACCTTTTCAATGTTGAGGTTTGCTGATTATCATTCATATTCCATACTAACAAGCTACAGATGCTCTAGGCTGCTAGCCAAATATGATAAAGACTATTAGGCAATTTTCTAACTAGTATCTATATACTGTATAAACATCCGTGACTGTATGTTGACACCTGCTCTGAAATGAAATACAGAAATCATCATTGATCCCCCCTCCTCCCAGGTGTGTCTTTAGTTTGTTGATTCTCCAACGGCCGTTGAATTTATTACATAATTTAAAATTGAGGACCCATAGTTAATTTACTGACAACAATGAGCAAGCGAATCGAGTAATCGATTTGTTTGTGCAGACATCTAAATCATAACTTATATTGGAGATATAGCTGTTAGAAATTGAGTCCAATTTCTAATAGCTATATCATGCCTCCCAAGTGTCCCTCTTTTGGAAGGACAGTGTCTTTCTTTGACCAAAGTCTGTCTGTCCCTTTCTGCTCCTTTAACGTCCTTCTCTTTCATCTGCGAAATAATTGTGTGATACCATCTTGAAATGGCTGTGAATGCTGCTCAGTTTAATAATGGCTGCAGAATTGACCTGCTTCAGCCAGTGATTGGGTCTTTCACACAATACCTGGACTGTGGCCTTTCTCCAGAACTCATACCCCGTTTCCTGACACCATCGACAGGCAGACTAGAACAGTGGCTGGAACTGGCCCAGTTTGCTCTCGCTGTACTGTCCAGCTTGCAGTGTAATCTCAGAGAGGTTTTCTAGCACAGCAGGTGGTGTCCTCACACCCAAACGGCCAAAGTTGTTCTCTGCCAGTGTACCAGACATCACATTTGTAGTGATCAGGGAAGCCGGCGTGTGTGTGGCAGACCCTGTCCTCCTGTGTGACAGGAGGATCTTGGCCTTGCACATTAGTTCCCATGGAGCCCCTGCTTGTGGCTTCATAGAAACATAGGGGGTCATTTATTAATCTGAAATACACTATCTGTGACTTCTCTCCACTCACACAAGGTCTAAAATTGTGGGCACGGCAGGTAAGTTTAATTTATGATTGTCTACGCCGAGGCCCCAGCACGTGAGCCGGAGGATGATGATGAAGAAGACTAGAATAAAGCACGTACTGATTAATGCAATCAATCAAACAGTATTCCAAACTCCAAGAGTTGCTTGTTATACTTACCGGCTGCTGAATTCGATGGCGCCTTCTGGGTGGGCTTCTCTGCTCCGATTCAGATGGTGAAGACATCTGAACGAGACATAACTCAAGACCAAATGCAGATTAAAAACGGTATATGAACATGTTTAGTGCACCATTGACAGAGATATCACATTTATAAAATATTTATTTCAAGAACTTACTTTTGAGTAGATAAGCTCGTGTTTGCCCACAACAGAAAATTGTTCCAATGTACTTTTTCTTTTGTTATATGGCTTTTTGAAGATAAAAAAAAACAAGCAAAAAAAACAACAAACGCATTATTCCCAAGATCATGTTTTTGAAGCCCCCCTCAGTGCTATCTGCCCCCAGTGCCATAATTTCCCCCCATGCCATCAGCTCCCTCTTCCCCCTCAGTTCCATCAGCCCCCCCAGTGCCATAATCTCCCCCCATGCCATCAACCCCCCCCTCAGTGCCATAATCTCCCGCCATGCCATCAACCCCCCCTCAGTGCCATAATCTCCCCCCATGCCATTAGCCTCCCCCAGTGCCATCAGCACCCCCTCAGTGCCATTAACCCCTCACAGTGCCATCAGCCCACCCCTGTGCCATAATCTCCCCCCTGCCATTAGCCCCCCTCAGTGCCATCAGCCCCCTCAGTGCCATCAGCCCCCCTGAGTGTCATCAGCCCCCCTGTGCCATAATCTCCCCCTCAGTGCCATCAGCCCCCCCAGTGCCACAATCTCCCCCCAGTGATTGATATCAAATAGATAAGAAATTCCACGGCACATCCAAGGCGTAAAAAACAAGTGGATACTTTTATTCACCAGACAGCGACGTTTCGGTCCACTTGCTGGGACCTTTCTCAAGCAAGGACAAAGTGCAATGGTGCCATGTGCTTATTTATACAGGTTAAAGAAAATCACAGAAATAAGGTAATAATGCACTTAATAAAGTAGATGCAAGCATTATATATGGACAAAGTCCTCCCTCTGATGTGATAAAATCTGAGACACTATATTTTGATCAAAATACATCTGTGCCCGCCTACCAAGCGCCAAGGTGGTCTCAGGTCAGGAGGGTCCTATGCTAAACCTACCTAAGCCATTGGGCTTCTATGTTCAGGAGCGCAGACCCCGCACATATGGTGTGCTGCTCCTAGTCGCCTCCATGTGCATCAAGCATTATTACCTTATTTCTGTGATTTTCTTCAATAATATGGCCAGGGACTTCTGCACAGTTATATATAATACCGTGCAGGATGTTTTTATCTTAGTTTTTTCTGTGATTTTTTTTTATTTATACAGGTTAACATCATTATCAATCAAAGAGAATAATTAACCATATCTAATACATATTGTCCCAAATATCTCATCCTTATATCAAATCACAGTGTAAAGTGCTAGTGCATGGTAAAGTGCTAGCTATTTATAGCTTAAAATAATGTTTACATAAACATGCATAATATTATAAGACATAATTCATAAGTGATGTCATCAATGTAACATTAAAAACATATGTGCCAATGTCTAAAAACATCACCTCAGTGCAGGCGTCATTAATAAAAACATATGAGAAGGAAACCATAGAGTGGGCAGGGGCCCGGTCCACATGGAATTAGTGTTCTACTTTTCTCAATGCGCATGTCAGGACACCGATGCCAATAGTACAACGCGCTTCCGTGATGGTCACACGATCGCACATTAAGTCGCATGATCGTAAGTCCGATCATGTGACCGCATCGGAGTGACATGATGAGTTCCACTACAGAGAAGTCTGGAACCCAAGCCCCGTATGCTAGCAGGGACTATGTCATTAGAGCAGCGCGTAGCATAACACAAAAGTAACAATAGACATCAATCAGCATAGCATTTGCCATTATTTAAAAGGAAAATAAGTGTATACTTAAAATTATAAATGCACAATTGAATATGCCATGCGTACAGGGGAAATGGATCGAATAATAAAAAAAGGGGACCTATTAATGATCCTGACTACACATATCCCATAAACCAGAGGAGTATATCAAGGGGCCGATCCGCTATATATTGGTCTAAGTCTTACATATATCACACGGATCTCGCCGCATGTGGTTATAACCGGGATTTGCTGGTAACACTGTGGATCCATTCCTGGACGCACTGTGCATTCCCAACAAGTAATAATCCCAAATTGTACAGTCAACCATTCATTGGAGATTGGTTGACTGTACGGTGTATCATCTGGCCTCACCACGTGACAACATATTGGAAACCCGCATTTAGTCGCTGGGTATCTATTCCTAGACACCCAATGCAACTCCGCAAGGTCTAGTCACCATATTTAAGGTCTAGTCACCATATTTCAGGGAGATGTGGATGTCCCGTTACCATTGTAGTTGTACGAGGCAACCCACTGTCCACCTGATTATCCCCATGTGTATCTATTTGGACGGTCAAACTCAAGATATACCCCTCACTGTAATAAAGATAAACAATCCATATATATATATATATCTCATAGTGCATGGCATAAATCAAAAGATCCAAGAGAGAATTAATAATAAAGTGAAGAAAATATATACAAGATTTTTTATTAATAAATAGATTTTTTTTAATATACAAAAAAACTCCATGAGAACCGCAGATCCATGCCGACTATAGAAACATAGAAACATAGAATGTGTCGGCAGATAAGAACCATTTCTAGTCTGCCCAATATACTGAATACTATGGATAGCCCCCGGCCCTTATCTTATATGAAGGATGGCCTTATGCCTATCCCATGCATGCTTAAACCCCTTCACTGTATTTGCAGCTACCACTTCTGCAGGAAAGCTATTCCATGCATCCACTACTCTCTCAGTAAAGTAATACTTCCTTATATTACTTTTAAACCTTTGCCCCTCTAATTTAAAACTGTGTCCTCTTGTGGTAGTTTTTCTTCTTTTAAATATGCTCTCCTCCTTTACCGAGTTGATTCCCTTTATGTATTTAAAAGTTTCTATCATATCCCCTCTGTCTCTTCTTTCTTCCAAGCTATACATATTAAGGTCCTTTAACCTTTCCTGGTAAGTTTTATCCTGCAATCCATGTACTAGTTTAGTAGCTCTTCTCTGAACTCTCTCTAGAGTATCTATATCCTTCTGGAGATATGGCCTCCAGTACTGCGCACAATACTCCAAGTGAGGTCTCACCAGTGTTCTGTACAGCGGCATAAGCACTTCACTCTTTCTACTGCTTATACCTCTCCCTATACATCCAAGCATTCTGCTGGCATTTCGTGCTGCTCTATTACATTGTCTTCCCACCTTTAAGTCTTCTGAAATAATTACTCCTAAATCCCTTTCCTCAGATACTGAGGTCAGGACTGTGTCAAATATTCTATATTCTGCCCTTGGGTTTTTACGCCCCAGGTGCATTATCTTGCACTTATCCACATTAAATTTCAGTTTCCAGAGTTCTGACCATTCTTCTAGTTTTCCTAAATCCTTTTCCATTTGGCGGTTCTCCAGGAACATCAACCCTATTACATATCTTTGTGTCATCAGCAAAAAGACAAACCTTACCATCGATTTGTTTGACATGATCTCCCTGAAGTAAACCCATGTTGTTTTTCATCTTGCAATCCATGGGATTTTAGATGTTCCACAATACTATTCTTTAATAGGGTTTCCATTGATTTGCCTACTATTGATGTCAGACTCACTGGTCTATAGTTGCTCGATTCCTCCCTACTACCTTTCTTGGGAATGGGCATGACATTTGCCAATTTCCAATCTTCCGGGACGACTCCTGTTACTAATGATTGGTTAAATAAATCTGTTAACGGTTTTGCCAGCTCACCACTAAGCTCTTTTAATAATTTTGGGTGTATCTCATCAGGCCCCTGTGACTTATTTGTCTTCACCTTAGACAGCAAACTTAGAACATCTTCCTTTGTAAAGATACATGCATCCAACGATTTATTAGTCATTCTTTCTAGTGGAGGTCCTTCTCCTTTTTCTTTTGTAAAAACTGAACAGAAGTATTCATTAAGGCAGTCGGCTAGCCCTTTATTCTCTTCTACATACCTTCCGTCCTTTGTTTTTAATTTAGTTATTCCTTGTTTTAATTTCCTTTTTTCATTTATATATCTGAAGAATGTCTTATCCCCTTTTTTCATAGACTGAGCTAGTTTTTCTTCTGCCTGCGCTTTAGAAGTTCTTATAACTTGCTTGGCCTCTCTCTGCCTAATCTTGTAGATTTCCTTATCTTCATTGCTCTGGGTTTTTTTATAATTACAAAATGCTAGCTTTTTATTTTTAATGATTTGGGCCACTTCTGCTGAGTACCACAGTGGTCTCCTCCTTTTTTTGCTTTTACTGACAAGTCTAATGCAATTTTCTGTTGCCTTCAATAATGCACCTTTTAAGTAGTCCCATTTCTCCTGGACTCCATGTAATCCGTTCCAGTCTGATAAGGACTCATTTATGACTAATTTCATTTTTGAAAAGTCTGTTTTTCTAAAATCTAAAACTTTTGTTTTTGTGTGGTGGGACTCTTTCACAGTTCTTATATTAAACCACACTGACTGGTGATCACTAGATCCCAAGGTTTCGCCTACAATGACATCATATACCGAATCCCCATTTGTGAATACCAAATCCAAAATGGCCTCCCTCCGGGTTGGCTCCTCAACCACTTGTTGTAGAGATAACCCCAGTAGGGAATTTAGAATATCTGTACTCCTGGTAGAACTTGCTATTTTGGTTTTCCAGTTTATATCTGGAAGATTGAAATCTCCCATAATGATAACTTCTCCTTTCATTGTCATTTTAGCTATTTCTTCAACTAGTAGATCATCTAGTTCTTTAACTTGACCAGGTGGTCTATATATCACACCTACACGAGTTACTGCATGGTTAGCAAACTGCAACGTAACCCAAACTGACTCTATGTTGGCCTCACCAACTTGTATTAGGTTAGATTTAATGCTATCTTTCACATACAGGGCCACTCCTCCTCCTTTCTTGCCTTCTCTGTCTCTTCTGTATAAAGAGTACCCTGGTATGGTTATGTCCCAGTCATTTCTTTCATTAAACCATGCCTCCGTAACAGCCACTAAATCTACATTCTCAGATGCCATTATTGACCCAAGTTCATAGATTTTTTTACCTAAACTGCGAGCATTTGTAGACAGGACTCTGAGCTTATCATTTCTTAACCTCTGTGCTTCTGACCTGTTCTGGCATTGTTTCGGGGGGCAATTGGACTCTTTTATTTTCACTCTTTTGCCCCCCCTTCCTAGTTTAAATACTCTTTCGCAAATTCTTGGAGTTGTTCACTAAGTACATTTGTTCCTTTGAGAGAAAGATGCAAACCATCTTTTTTGTACAGTTCCTTTCTATTCCAAGTAGAGCTATCATGAGAAACAAAGCCAAATCCTTGCTCTTGACACCATTTACCAAGCCATATGTTGAACTCCTTTATGCGCCTCTGCCTATCATTCTGAACATTATGCACAGGCAGAACTTCAGAAAATGAAATGGTGGATGCAAAATCCTGTACGTCATTACCAAGTGTGATAAAAGATTTTTTCACCTCTGACACTTCATTGCAAGCCAGGTCATTTGTCCCTAGATGGACAAGAACATCCACGTCCCCTTCCTGCTTTGCTTGCTTAACAATATTAATAATACATCTTCTATCTCTTCTAGCAGTAGCCCCAGGGAGACATCTCACAAAACCATTTTCTTTAAGCTCCACACTTCTTATGATTGAATCACCCAGCAACAGCTGCTTCCTTTGATACTTCACTTTATCTTTTTTGTTGCATACATTAGACATAGGAGTCGATGGTTTCTCACCCTCTGTGCTTGAGTCCATATCCATGTTGTCCTTACATTCTGAGAGTGCTGCAAATGAATTATGGAGAACCACCGACTGTGGGACATGTCTTCTATCCACCACTCTAAGACTTCCAGAACCTACAGTAACCCATCTGCCATTTCTGGGGGTCCTCTGTGGCAGTGGCATTGCAGCAGTCCTAGCTGGAGTTTGTTTAACAGATAATTTAAATATTTCAGCTTTCAAAATTGCAATTTCCTGCTGCAGTAAGGAGAACTGTCTACAGATCTGACAGCATCCGAATCTCCAAAGAGTGGAACATGAAATAAATGCACAACAATTCCCGCACTGAACCAAGTCTGCCATTTTAAAGAGGAGAAAAATCACTACCATTGAGTCAGTATTTACGTGCAAAACGCATTGTAAGTGATGACCAACAATTGGAAGCCACATTGAATAAAATGACACAAACTTTCCAGGCTAGAGGGTTCCCTTCAGCTTTGCTGAAGGAACATCTCAATACAGTTAATAACAAACCACGAATTGATCTTCTAAAGAAAAAATCGGATAAAAAACAATTAAGGAGAATTCCCTTGGTAACAACATATACTGAAGATAGTACACATATTAAACTGATTATTATCAAACATTGGCTCATCATAAAAAGTGGGCACATCGACATTGAGGATTTTAGGTCTCTTCAACTAATGTCATACAGAAGAGCCAAGAACTTAAAAGACAAATTGGTGCGTGCGGACATAGGCCCACAGAAAATATGTGGTCAAAGTTTTCTGCGTAATCAAAAAATGGGATGCTTCCCCTGCTTAAATTGTGTTAACTGCAGATATATACAGAAAGGTGGCTTCTTTCTGCACCAAAACACAAAGAAAAAATATATTATTAAACATTTCCTTACTTGTTAGTCGACCTTCGTTGTTTATGTATTATGGTGTCCATGTAACCTACGTACTCTATGAAGGTGAGACTTCCCTTGACTTTAAAACCCATATCAATCAGCACAGGTACAACATTAGAAAAAAGCGTATGGAACTTCCAGTGTCAAAACACTTAGTAGATTTTGACCATAAGGAAAGGGACCTAAGATGTATAATTATTGACCAAGTTCCTGTTCCAAAGAAAGGAGGCAACAGGAACCTTCTACTTAAAAAAACAGAGAACCGTTTGATATCTATGTTGAACACATTAAGACTAGAGTTGAGCGGACACCTGGATGTTCGGGTTCGACAGGTTTGGCCGAACTTCACAAAAAAGTTCGAGTTCGGGACCCAAACATGACCCCGAACCCCAACCCCATTGAAGTCAATAGGGACCCAAACTTTTGAGCACTAAAATGGCTGTAAAAATGTAATGGAAAGTGCTAGAGGGCTGCAAATGGCATCAAAATGTGGTTAAGAGCATGGCAATGTGGATAGGGAAATGACTTTAAATAACATAAAATACGTGAAAATAAATAATAATCTTGATCTAGGAGGACGAGGTCCATATGGAGTAGGAGGTTGAGGAGGCGGTGTATGTGACGGTGTAGGTGGAAGCGGTGGTGGAGGAGGAGGAGGTAGCCTACACTGCTTTTTGGTTTTAAATTTATTTTTATTTTTTCAAATTAGGGTACGCCCCAAAACTTTGGGAAATATAACCTGTGATAACCCCCTCCAGTCGTGCTAAACACACGTTCAGACAATATACTTGCTGCAGGGCAGGCCAGCACCTCTAAAGGGTAAAGGGCAAGCTCAGGCCATGTGCCCAATTTTAGGACACAGAAGTTGCAGGGGCTGATCCCTGTCAGTCAGTTCGTGTAGGCGTGTGCACACTTACTGCCCCACCATGTCGCACGTCCCTGTGATGTTCACGATCCAATTTGATATCTGCTCTATCAACTTTCGATGTTCTTTTATGCGCCTACCATGGTGATCATGGGTGGCGGGGAATTAGGGTTCCAGGCCGAAGAGGGAGCCTGAGAAAAGGATACCACATGCAAGGGAGGTGAATGGATAAAATTAAATGTAATCGAGCAGAAATGTGGGACAAAGTATTGAAGCATAAGCTTCCAAGTTAGGGAGGGGGCGCGCGGCAAATACCCACTCCTGACTCGGGGAGGTAGTGACGATAAATAACAATACAGGACTCTTAAGATGCCCTGTTATTGGAATGGTTAATAAAAAATTATAGGGAATGTCACTGGAGTATTTTGGATTTGTAAACGTTAGCCAGGAGAGGCCCTGCTGCCGCTTTGTTGACCCTAGCTAACTTCTGCCTGAGAGCACGTCCCTGTGACGTCCACCATCCATTTGGATATCTTCTTTATAAACTTTCGATGTTCTTTTCTGAGCCTACCATGCTGATCACAGTTATCGGCGAATCAGGGTTCCACGCCGGAGAGGGAGCGTGAGAAAGAGAGACCACATCCAAGGGAGGATTCATTTTTTAAAATTTAAAATTATAGAGCGGCAATATGGGACAACTCATTAAAGCGTAAAAGGGGGACAACTTTTTAAAGTTTAAGCATTGAATGAAAGGATGTGGCGCGCATTAATTAATGAAGAATTTCTTACATTTTATTCCCTGTCAACTATGCAGAGCAGGGGTTTCTTTCCAGCAAAATTGTCCAGCAAAATTTGTCACAATGTAATTGACGATTTTTTTAAATTTATGTTCCTGTCACCTATGTAGAGGTGCCCCAGTGACATCAACCATCCATTTGGATATCTTCTCTATCAACTTTCGATGTTCTTTTCTGAGCCTACCATGCTGATCACGGTTATCGGCGAATCAGGGTTCCACGCCGGAGAGGGAGCGTGAGAAAGAGAGACCACATTTAAGGGAAATAAATGTATTTTAAAAAATTTGGATCGAGCGGAAATATGGGAAAAGTTATTGAGGCGCAAATGTGGGACAAATTACAAAAGCGCAAATGTGGGAAAAGTTATTGAAGCGCAAATGTTGTACAAATGAGTAAAGCGCAAATGTGGGACAAATTATTGAAGCGCAATTGTGGTACAACTTGTTAAAGTTTAAACATTGAATGAAAGGAGGTAGCGCACATTAATTAAACAAGAATTTCTCCTATGCAGAGCAGGGGTTTATTCACGTATAAAATTGTAAAATGTCAACCCAAGAATGTAACAGGAAAATTACAGAAATGTATTAACCTGTCTACTTGGTAGAGCAGGGGTCTATGACAGAAAAAAATTGTTTATTGTCACCCGAAAATGTAAAAGAAAAATTATTGAAATTTATTGGGCTGTCAACTAGGTAGAGGAGGCGTATATTACACCCAAAATTTGTAAATTTCACCCAAAAATGTAACTGACAATTATATTTTTTTAACCTGTCTACAAGGTATAGCAGTGGTACTTCACACCCAAAAATTGGTGAATTTTACCCGAAAATGTAACTGACAATTATTTTTTTAACCTGTCTACTAAATATAGCAGAGGTACTTCACACCCAAAAATTGTTTAATTTCAACCGATAAAGTAACTGACAATTTTTTTTTTTTACCTGTCTACTAGATATAGCAGTGGTACTTCACTCCCAAAAATTGGTGAATTTCACCTTAAAATGTAACTGACAAAGTAGTGAAAGGACATAAAATAAAATATGTACAAATGAAAAAATAAAAAATTAATTTATGAGGTGGAATTCCATATGGAGTAGAAGTTTGAGGAGGCGGTGGACGTAGTGGTGTAGGTGGAAGCGGCGGTGGAGGAGGACGAGGTAGCCACTGTTTTTGGTTGTAATTTTATTTATTTTTTATTAGGGTACACTGCAAAAGAGTATGAAATATCCAAAATACAAGAATGAGCAATTGCACTGCAGTATAACAATGTCTGGTTAAGGCAGGTATACATGTCTATTCTGCACAAGGTACGGACCTTGAGGAAGTCCTGTGGGATCCATGCCTGGTTCATTTTAATGAACGTGAGCTTGTCCACATTGGCTGTGGACAGACGGCTGCGCTGGTCTGTGATGACGATCCCTGCCGTGCTAAACACATGTTCAGATAATACACTGGCTGCAGGGCAGGCAAGCACCTCTAAGGTGTAAAGGGCAAGCTCAGGCCATGTGCCCAATTTGGAGACCCAGAAGTTGAAGGGGGCAGACCCGTCATTCAGTACGTGTTGGCGTGTGCACACATACAGCTCCACCATGTTGGTGAAATGCTGCCTCCTGCTAAGACGTTCCATATCAGCTGGTGGTGCCGGTTGTTGTTGCATGCTGACAAAGCTTTTCCACATTTCGGCCATGCTAACCCTGCCTTCTAAGGTGCTGGCGGTTCCCCAGCTGCGTTGGCGACCTCTTCCTCAGACTTCGGCCTTGTGCTTCCTCTGTGCCCCCGCTGTCAGGTGGAAATGCCACAAGCAGCGCGTCTACCAGTGTGCGCTTGTACTCACGCATCTTTTGATCACGCTCCAGTGACGGAATTAAGGATGGTACGTTGTCCTTGTAATGGGGATCCAGCAGCGTGGCCACCCAGTAATCAGCACAAGTTAGAATGTGGGCAACTTGGCGGTTGTTGCAGAGACACTGCAGCATGTAATCGCTCATGTGTGCCAGGCTGCCCAGAGGCAACGGAAAGCTGTCCTCTGTGGGAGGTTTATCGTCTGTGTCCTCTGTATCCTCCCAGCCACACACTAGGGATGGCCATGAGCTGGTCTGGGTGCCACCCTGCTGTGAACATGGTTCCTCCTCCTCCATCTCATCCTCCTCATCCTCCACCTCCTTATCCTCCAGAACTGTGCCCTGGCTGGACAATTGTGTACCTGGAGTTTGTGGGTGCAGGAACCCACCCTCAGAGCCACTTGTGAATGACTGGCGGAAACCCTACGAAATGATCCCTCTTCCTCCTCCTCCTCCTGTGCCACATCCTCTTCCATCACCGCCAGCAGCGTTTTTTCAAGGAGGCATAGAAGTGGGATAGTTACGCTGAGAACGCCGTTATCGGCACTGTCCATGTTGGTGGAGTACTCGAAACAGCGCAACAGCTGAAGCTCCACTATCGCCTGCTGCTGCTCGCACGGTCTGGCCAGCATGTGCAAGGTGGAGTTCCACCTTGTGGGCACATCGCATATGAGGTGGTGAGCGGGAATGCCGAAGTTACGCTGCAGCGCTGACAGGCGAGCAGCAGCAGGGTGAGAACGCCGAAAGCGCGCACAGACGGCCCGCACTTTATGCAGCAGCTCTGACATATCAGGGTATTTGTTAAGGAATCTCTGCACCACCAAATTCAGCACATGCGCCAGGCAAGGGATGTGCGTCAAACCGGCTAGTCCCAGAGCTGCTACGAGATTTCGCTCATTATCGCACACCACCAGGCAGGGCTTGAGGCTCACTGGCACAAACCACTCATCGGTCTGTTGTTCAAGACTTGTCTACAGCTCCTGCGTGGTGTGGGGTTTGTCCCCCAAACAGATAAGTTTTAAAACTGCCTGCTGTCGTTTACCCCTGGCTGTGCTGAAGTTGCTGGTGAAGGTGTTAGGCTGACCGGATGAGGAGCCGGTAGAGGATGAGGAAGCGGAGTAGGAGGAGGAAGCAACAGGAGGCAAACTGAAGTGCTCTGCAATCCTCGGTGGTGGAAGGACATGCGCCAAACTGCTATCCAGCTCTGGCCCAGCCGCCACTGCATTTACCCAGTGTGATGTTAGAGAGATATAACATCCCTGACCGTGCTTACTGGTCCACGTATCCGTAGTGAGGTGCACCTTTGCACAAATGGTGTTGCGCAGTGCACACCTTATTTTGTCCCCTACTTGGTTGGGCAGGGAAGGGGGGGTACTTCCTCTTCCTCTCCAGTGTTTGGGAGATGGAGAGCTGAATGCTCCGTGGGACATTGTGGAGATGCTTGGTAACCCAGGTAGTGGTGTTGCTGGAAGATTCTCTGTTTGCGGGATGGCAGGTGGCACTGTGACTCCAGAGGTGGATGAAGAGGCCGGGGCTGCAGCAGAAAAGGAAGCAGGAGGGGCCAGAGACCTTTCTTGGTTTTTGAGGTGTCTACTCCACTGCAGCTCGTGCCTAGCACTTAAATGCCTAGTCATGCAGGTTGTGCTCAGGTTGAGAACGTTTATGCCTCGCTTCAGGCTCTGATTGCACAGCGTGCAAACCACTCGTGTCCTGTCGTCAGCACATTTTCTGAAGAACTGCCACGCCAGGGAACTCCTTGGAGCTGGCTTTGGTGTGCTCGGTCCCTTGCTGCGGTCGGCAGTAGCAGGTGTACTGTCTAGAGGATGGCCTCTCCGCTTTTGCACCCTGCTCCCTCTTCTGCTGGGCTGGTGGCTCTGTGCGACAACAGCCTCTTCCTCCGAACTACATAGGTCACTCGCATGACCTTGATTCCATGTGGGGTCGAGGACCTCTTCGTCCTCCACATCATCTTACACCCAGTCTTCACCCCTGCCCTCCTTGTCGGTCTGCACACTTTTGAAAGCCCCAGCAGTTGGCACCTGTGTTTAGTCATCATCTGAGACGTGCTGTGATGGTCCTCCCATGTACTCATCTTGAAAGATAAGTGGTTGGGCATCGGTGCACTCAATCTCTTCCACTTCTGGGGCAGGGCTAGTTGGATGGCCCTGGGAAACCCTGCTAACAGAGTCATCAAAAAGCAGAAGAGACTGCTGCATGACTTGTGGCTCAGACTGCTTGCCTGATTTGCAAGGGGGTGAGGTGAAAGACTGATAGACATGGGCTGTAGGTGCCAACTCTGATCTTTCAGCAGGAGAATTGGTAAGAGACAATGTGAAGGAACTGAAGGCACTGTCAGCAACCCAATCTACTATTGCCTGTACTTGTTCAGGCCTCACCATTCGTAGAGCAGCATTAGGTTTGACCAAATACCGCTGCAGTTTCTCTCGCCTACTCGCACCTGAGGAAGGGGTTTCACTTGTGTGTGTAGCTGGCACAGATTGACCACGTTCTCTCCCTGCAACAGGAGCTCCACCAGCAGCACTACGACCTGGGCCACGTCCCTTATTTGACGGTCTCCTCATATTTCTCAAATTTAGGATCTTGCCCTAAATTGGTGTTTAATTAATAGCAGAATAGAACAACAGTATGTACAGGGTGTATCTCACACGCCCTGTGTCACGCTGGGTAGGATACAAGATACAATAGAAACACAGAAAACCATGAAACAAGTGTCTAGGCCAGAAGCTGTGGATAAAGGTGACCTCCTAGCAAATCCCTACCAACTTCCCTGGACTTCTGTGCCCACGTTCAGACCCTGAAGGTGGGAATAAACGTGCCCCCGTGCCTAAGACTGAAGAAATCCTAAGATCCCTAAGATAGTGGAAAAAGGGAAAAGAGACAGCCTACTTCCTCAAGCAAGGAGGGAGCAGGTGTCTCCCTAACAGCCTAGACAGAACACAAGAGAGAAACAAAACCAACTTATCTGTAGCTGAGCAGAAACAGCAATTCCTTCCTCTGAGCAAGATAGAAGCTATAACCCGCACAGGACACAGGGAAAGGGAGTAATTTAAACTCATACAAACGACCCCACCCAGTGCACCTGGAAGGAGGCGGATACAGCTCAAATCCAAACCCAAAACAAAACAAACTACACATGTGCTGCTAGCCTGGCAGACCTCCGCACATAACCTGAGCAGGGCATGACACCCTGATCCAGACTAGGCCTCAATTGAATTTGTTTGCCCAAAATGGCTGTATTTCAAATACCTGAATAGAGCCCCTGTATATAAAGGATGTATCTCACATGCCCTGAGCCACACTAGGCCGCAATTAAAGAATTGTGCCCAAAATGGCTGTATTTCAAATAACTGAATATAACCCCTGTATTTAAAGGGTGTATCTCACACGCCCTGAACCACACTAGGCCGCAATTAAAGATTTCTGCCCAAAATGGCTGTATTTCAAATAACTGAATATAACCCCTGTATATAAAGGGTGTATCTCACAATGAAATCTGCAGCAAAGGCTGCCCAATTTTTTTTTTTGTTTGTTTAATAACTGAATATGACAGCAGTATATAACACTGGATTTTCAAACGTCTGTGATGCTGCAAGGGCGGAAAAACTGTGTATTTTGGCAAAAAAGTGTGTTTTTAAAAATGAAGAAAATTATGGCTGTATTTCTAGCTTAAATTGCACACTGACTAATCCAGTTGTTGTATATTACCAAAAGCGTTTTTTTTTTCACTAACAGAATATGAAAGCTGTATATAACGTTTGAATTTCACACATCCAGATGCAGCTAGGGATCTAAAATAGTGTATTTTGCACAAAAAGGGTGCACCAGATGTTGTATATTGCCAAAAAAGGGTGATTTTTTACAACCAGATTATTAGTGCAGTTTTTCAAGATTGAATTTCAATGTCACAAAAGCTCAGATGCAGTGCTGGTGCACCGAGCTTGCATAAAATGGCCGCCGCCCACCTAACTAACAGATGGATAAAATTCTTTTTTTTCGGTCACTGGGCTCAGGGCAGGGTAAAAAGATTGTGCCCTGCACCCACACAACTAAATGTATGTCGATCGCTGAGTTAGATTCACGTTCTGAGTCAAAGATTCTCTCCTATTCTCTCCCTGAAATCACCAGCCGCATCCTTTCCCTACACTAGTAACAGCAGAGTGACGTGCAGTGCTACGTGACACCAGCTTATATTGAGGCTGGGTCACATGCTGTACTGGCCAATCACAGTTATGCCATTAGTAGGTATGGCTTGTTGATTGGCTGCTCTGCAGCGTTTCAAAAAGCACCAAGAAAGCGCCGAACAACGAACCCGAACCCGAACTTTTACTAAAATGTTCGGGTTCGGGTCCGGGGTCCAAAAATCCTAAAGTTCGGTACGAACCCAAACATTACAGTTCGGGTTCACTCAACCCTAATTAAGATCTCATGGATTAAATGTAGACTTCAAACCATGGCTATTTACTTGAATGTGTACTTTTGAATCCTCGCTGTCATTCCTCCTGTGTGTAAATTGGTGCTTCTATTCTATTATGGAAATAATTCATACTGTTTTATCTCTTGCAGAATTGGGGAAAAGTTGACGCTATATATGGAAAGTCGGCATGGATTAGCGGTTCACATGGATTTTTTGGGTATATTTTTTCATTTTTTCATTTTTTCTCAATTTATTAATTAAAAATCTTACATATATATTTTCTTCACTTTATTATTAATTCTCTATTGAATCTTTTGATTTATGCCATGCATTATGGGGAATGGAAACTATAAGATATATATATATATATATATATATATAAATATACACTCACCTAAAGAATTATTAGGAACACCTGTTCTATTTCTCATTAATGCAATTATCTAGTCAACCAATCACATGGCAGTTGCTTCAATGCATTTAGGGGTGTGGTCCTGGTCAAGACAATCTCCTGAACTCCAAACCTAATGTCAGAATGGGAAAGAAAGGTGATTTAAGCAATTTTGAGCGTGGCATGGTTGTTGGTGCCAGACAGGCCGGTCTGAGCATTTCACAATCTGCTCAGTTACTGGGATTTTCACGCACAACCATTTCTAGGGTTTACAAAGAATGGTGTGAAAAGGGAAAAAACATCCAGTATGCGGCAGTCCTGTGGGCAAAAATGCCTTGTGGATGCTAGAGGTCAGAGGAGAATGGGCCGACTGATTCAAGCTGATAGAAGAGCAACGTTGACTGAAATAACGACTCGTTACAACCGAGGTATGCAGCAAAGCATTTGTGAAGCCACAACACGCACAACCTTGAGGCGGATGGGCTACAACAGCAGAAGACCCCACCGGGTACCACTCATCTCCACTACAAATAGGAAAAAGAGGCTACAATTTGCACGAGCTCACCAAAATTGGACTGTTGAAGACTGGAAAAATGTTGCCTGGTCTGATGAGTCTCGATTTCTGTTGAGACATTCAAATGTTAGAGTCCGAATTTGGCGTAAACAGAATGAGAACATGTGTCCATCCTCTGATGGCTACTTCCAGCAGGATAATGCACCATGTCACAAAGCTTGAATCATTTCAAATTGGTTTCTTGAACATGACAATGAGTTCACTGTACTAAAATGGCCCCCACAGTCACCAGATCTCAACCCAATAGAGCATCTTTGGGATGTGGTGGAATGGGAGCTTCGTGCCCTGGATGTGCATCCCTCAAATCTCCATCAACTGCAAGATGCTATCCTATCAATATGGGCCAACATTTCTAAAGAATGCTATCAGCACCTTGTTGAATGAATGCCACGTAGAATTAAGGCAGTTCTGAAGGCAAAAGGGGGTCCAACACCGTATTAGTATGGTGTTCCTAATAATTCTTTAGGTGAGTGCATATATATATGGATTATTTATCTTTATTACAGTGAGGGGTATATCTTGGGTTCGACTGTCCAAATAGATACACATGGGGATAGTCAGGTGGACAGTGGGTTGCCTCGTACAACTACAACGGTAACGGGACATCCACGTCTCTCTGAAATATGGTGACTAGACTTTGCAGAGTTGCATTGGGTGTCTAGGAATAGATACACAGCAACTAACTGCGAGTTTCCAATATGTTGTCATGTGGTGAAGCCAGATGATACACTTTGGAGTCTCCAATGAATGGTTGACTGTACAATTTGGGATTACTACTTGTTGGGAATGCACAGTGCATCCAGGAATGGATCCACAGTGTTACCAGCAGGTCCCGGTTATAACCACATGCGGTGACATCCGTGTGATATATGTAAGACTTAGACCAATATATAGCGGATCGGCCCCTTGATATACTCCTCTGGTTTATGGGATATGTGTAGTCAGGATCATTAATAAGTCCCCTTTTTTATTATTCGATCCATTTCCCCTGTACGCATGGCATATTCAATTGTGCATTTATAATTTTAAGTATACACTAATTTTCCTTTTAAATAATGGCAAATGTTATGCTGATTGATGTCTATTGTTACTTTTGTGTTATGCTATGCGTTACTTCTAATGACATACAGTAGTCCCTGCTATAATACGGGGCTTGCGTTCCAGACTTCTCTGTAGTGGAACTCATCATGTCACTCCGATGCGGTCACATGATCGGACTTACGATCATGTGACTTAATGTGCGATCGCGATAATGTTCCTGGAAGCGCATTGTACTATTGGCATCGGTGTCCTGACATGCGCATTGAGAAAAGTTAATTGATCAATCTACTCAAAAGCCCCGATAGAGACCCTCGGGATGTAAATACAAACACTCAACGGTCATTAGACCAAAAAATATCCCTTTAGGGGTCTCTACTAAATAAGTGTAGAATAAAATTGTATCTTTATTTCATCATTTTAAACACTCAGTGTCTGGAAAAAAGGATTTGTTAAAACTATCAGTCCACAGTAGGGTTTGATGCTGGTTAACCTAGTGGCTGCTAGTAGTTGCTAACGGTATCTGAGGGGTTGATGTCAACCCTAATGACTGTTATAACCACAGCCAAGTACTCTGTGCACGATATTAGGAGACAAGTCGGATGATTTGTGTTATTATATTATTGTTAGTTTTAATAAGGGTATGACATATCCCTAATTTATCAAGGTATGTATAAGCTGTTGGCAACAATGTGTAGCTTTTAGTGACAATAGGGTCAGGCAGACACTGCAGTGATTTGTCTGTACTTAGTCCATTTACACATGCATACAGCCTTTTTTTGGTATCGGGCATGCACTGTTAGTGATTTAATGGTACTGAAATTAGACTGCACAACTCTTTTGCAGTTAATTTGTGCCTGTTTATGTCACAGGCTTAGCACTTGTATCAATTGCCCTGAAGGTATAGTAATGTGCTCTGAGCATCAAGGCTTAGTTGGAAACACTGTTGCTACACACTGTCTGAGCGCTGCCCCTATCTGTCCTCTGTCTCAACCATACAGTAACAGACCTACATGACCACACATACATCTGACTAATTGGCCCTCAGCCACACCCATCGCTCACTAGGATTCCTAACTTGAAATGTCTAAAACAGAAGCGCAGCACTATTACACCCCTCCCGACATGTTTCGCCACAGAAGTGGCTTTGTCAGGGGATGTGGGGTACTAGCAGACTAGAGGGATATTTTTTGGTCTAATGACCGTTGAGTGTTTGAAAAAAGTTAAACGCTAATTCCATGTGGACCGGGCCCCTGCCGACTCTATGGTTTCCTTCTCATATGTTTTTATTAATGACACCTGCACTAAGGTAATTTTTTAAGACATTGGCACATATGTTTTTAATTACATTGATGACATCACTTGTGCTGCTACACAGTTAAAATCAATATAGTTTATTTCATTGAACTATTCATATATTCTATATTTGGTTATATGCTCCCATCTAGTGGCCATTTTTGGTTATGCACTTGTTTTTCTGTTTATGATATATGTCATTCATTTCATTGCTCCACCCTTTCTTCTGTGTACCAAACTTCCTGTTTCTTCATACTGCTCCAGGGATTTGCACAGGTACACATGTATTCTCATGTAAGCTTACAAAAGCATCATCTTTTGACCGCACAATACCAGAATCCATCTGTTCTGCTGTACTCTGTTATCTGGCCTACAGAATAAAGGAACTTACACGGATAAACTCGATGTTGGTGAGTTCAAGCTATCTGATGAGGATTGTCCGCAGTGATTATATCTGCCTATACAGGCCAGGCATAGAGGTCTATTACAACATAGAGGACGCTATTACAACAATCAGAGTCAGAATAGTCAAAAGATGCATAGAATTCCTACAGCCTGCTGTGTATATGTGTGTGCCTAATCTACAATCAAGCTCAGTGCCATCCACCATCTTTTGAAAGCACATGGTCGCACAAGCTTACTGCACTTCAAGTGAATGTTGAAAACTGTTTCTCTACATTGCACTGTGTTACCTCACCTGTCTAAGCTGCTGTTCGTCTTCTAAGGCCTTGTTCACATCAGCGTTCAGCCTTTCCGTTCTCCTGCTCCGTTATAGGAGCAGGAGAACGGAAAGGACGGATTCGGCTCATAAATGAGCCGAACGGAGCCTACAGACCCCATAGACTATAATGGGATCCGTTAGGTTTCCGCTCAGAAGATGATTTTGGAGCGGAGACAAAAGTCCTGCATGCACTACTTTTGTCTCCGCTCCAAAATCATCTTCTGAGCGGAAACCTAATGGACCCCATTATAGTCTATGGGGGTCTATGGGGTCCGTAGGCTCCGCTCGGCTCAGTTATGTGCCGAATCCGTCCTTTCCGTTCTCCTGCTCCTATAACGGAGCAGGAGAACGGAAAGGCTGAACACTGATGTGAACATAGCCTTAAAGAGACAGCACCATTTTTTGCAAAACCGTAAAAAATGTCTAGAAAATGCTCTGAACACTCTTTTATGGCTGAACAAATGCAGATACATCATGCCTCTAAACTGGCAGATGTACAGGGAGCAGATTCTGCAGTTATTACCGAACAGAGTGTGAAACCCAAACGTACAATAAAACCAACACAGAAACTAAGAGAAAACTATGAAGCCACTAGAGATGAGTTCTCCAGCAATCTGTCAGAACTATGGGACAGAACCTCACACCGCATGTGAGTTTTGTCACACTCTAATGATCAACAAGCTGAAATAAGAGACTCTATAAATCACCTATTTGCTGTGTATGTACGCTACCAGCAGCTGTCTGAAAAATACTCAGCCTTCTTGCAGGACTCTAATATAGAGGATTCTTCAGCGGAACTGACCAGGACTGATGCATTGAACCAACAAAGGGATCTCGCAGTGCAAAATGCTAAGCTTAAGGCAGAACTCTAAATTATGCAACTGCAGGAGACCAGATCTTACAGATCCACCACAACCAAGCGCACTGCACTTTCTTCCAGATCCTCTTGTTCCAGAAGAACAACATTAAGCGACAAGTTAATAGCTCCTTTACCAGAAAGCAAGCAGAGATGGTAGCTGAAACGGCAGCTCAACAAGGAGAGATGGCAGCTCGCCAAGTAGAAACATAGAAACATAGAATGTGTCGGCAGATAAGAACCATTTGGCCCATCTAGTCTGCTCAATATACTGAATACTATGGATAGCCCCCGGCCCTTATCTTATATGAAGGATGGCCTTATGCCTATCCCATGCATGCTTAAACCCCTTCACTGTATTTGCAGCTACCACTTCTGCAGGAAGGCTATTCCATGCATCCACTACTCTCTCAGTAAAGTAATACTTCCTTATATTACTTTTAAACCTTTGCCCCTCTAATTTAAAACTGTGTCCTCTTGTGGTAGTTTTTCTTCTTTTAAATATGCTCTCCTCCTTTACCGAGTTGATTCCCTTTATGTATTTAAAAGTTTCTATCATATCCCCTCTGTCTCTTCTTTCTTCCAAGCTATACATATTAAGGTCCTTTAACCTTTCCTGGTAAGTTTTATCCTGCAATCCATGTACTAGTTTAGTAGCTCTTCTCTGAACTCTCTCTAGAGTATCTATATCCTTCTGGTAAGTAGAAATGATAAGTACTACTTCTGATAAGTAGAGATGGTAGCTCGTCAAGCAGAGATGGAAGCTCAAAGGTCAGCTCGTCAAGCATAGATGGAAGCTCAAAGGGCAGCTCAACAAGCAGAGATGGCAGCTCACCAAGCCAAGATGGAAGCTCAAAGCAAAGATCTCCAAGCAGAGGCAGATTAAAAAATAAAGATTCTGCAAATGGAAGGGGAGGAAGCAGCTTCCATAGCAAGGCTGAAAGTCCTTGAACAAGCAATAGGACAAAGTACTAATTCAGACTGCCTTATCCCAGCAGAACTGAAATATCCAGCTGTACCTCCTACTAACAACACTGTTCTGACTCCCAACGCAGAGACCTCTCAGCTCTATATGTCTGAGACTCTTCAAGTCTACAACACAAGTACTTCTAAGCAGCAAACCGGATTAATTCATGGCAACAACAAGGTGACTTCCAGTGATAAGCCACAGCTCAAACCAAAGCCAGCACAAGCCTTAGAGACTACACCACAGTTAAACGCTCATGCAACATCATTTTATCCTGGTAAACCTCACCCTACATCACCAGAGAACGTTCAGACCCAAGGGGTTTCACAAGTTACTTTGACACCAAGGAGTGAGAGACCAGACATGAATGACTTTGCCAGATACATGGTACGCCGTGAGCTCATTAACACCAGCCTCTCAAGGTTTGACGACTGTCCAGAGAGCTACAGGGCCTGGAGATCAACCTTTAAAGCTACTATTGGCGATCTCAACCTTACTGATAAGGAAGAACTTGATTTGCTCATAAAGTGGCAGGGACCAGAATCTGCAGGTCGTGTTAAAAGAATCAGAACATTACATGTTGACCACCCAGATGCAGGTCTTGTTGCTGCCTGGGCAAGACTTGAGCAAGCCTATGGTAGCTCTGAAGCCATAGAAATTGCTCTATTCAAGAGACTGCAAAACTTCCCAAAAATAGGGAACAAAGACTATAGCAAGCTCCAAGATCTAAGTGACCTTCTCATGGAGCTAGAGTTAGCAAAGACTGACCCACGTCTACCTGGACTAAGCTTCCTGGACACCGCTCATGGTGTCAACCCAGTGGTGTCTAAATTGCCATATGGCCTACAAGAGAAATGGGCACAACAGGGGTCAAGATACAAAAGAGACTATAATGTATCCTTTCCTCCATTCTCATATTTCTGCAGGTTCATTAGTGATCAAGCCTGGATGAGAAACGATAAAAGCTTCAGCTTCAGTAAACCCAACCTGCCTGCTTCATCCTCACCATCATTAAGGTATGATAATACAGAAGTTAAACGTAAAGACTTAAATAGAGCAATATCTGTTAAAAGGACAGACATCTCACCCTCCACAACCTCACCTACTGATCAGGGCATTGTGGATGACAGAGATAAAGACCCTAATCGTCAGTGTCCTAGTCACAAGAAGCCTCACCCTCTTAAGAAATGTTGTGGGCTTAGGGCAAAGACTTTACAAGAGCGCAGGGAGATTCTCAGGAAACTTGGCATATGCTACAAGTGCTGTGCTTCTTATAGCTATTTTGCTAAAGACTGTAAAGTTGTCATTAAGTGCACGGAATGCGGTAGCGACAGACATGTTACAGTCATGCATCCTAAGCCACTTCCAGACAACCCACAACATCTTCGAACCTCCACTCCCATCTAAAATCATGGCGGGGAGCAACAAGGTCATGCTCCAACCAAAGATAATGTCTCTTCTTCATGTACAGAAGTCTGTGGAGAAGGCAAGGGCCACAAATGCTGTGCCAAGATATGCGTAGTAAAGATATACCCAAAGAGTCATCCTGAGAAAGCTGCTAGGATATATGCTATAATAGATGAACAGAGCAACAGATCCCTGGTAGGGTTGAACGAACCCGAACTGTAAAGTTCAGGTTCGTACTGAACTTTAGGATTTTTGGACCCCGAACCCGAACTTTTCTGTAAAAGTTCGGGTTCGGTGTTCGGCGATTTCTAAGCGCTTTTTGAAAGGCTGCAGAGCAGCCAATCAACAAGCGTTTAACTGTGTGACCTTAGAAGCCATCACCGCCATGCCTACTAATGGCATGGCTATGATTGGCCAGTGCAGCATATGACCCAGCCTCTATATAAGCTGGAGTCACGTAGCGCTGCACGTCACTCTGCTGTGCTTAGTGAGGGAGAGAGCTGCTGCTGTGAGGGAGAGAATAGGACAGAATCTTTAATCAGAACTTCAATTGAACTCAGTGATCTACATAGATTTAGTTGTGTGGGTGGAATGAACAATCTTTTTACCCTGCCTTGAGCCCAGTGACAGAGAAAAATAACTTTTATCCATCTGTTAGTTAGGTGGGCAGCGGCGGCCATTTTATGCAAGCTCAGTGCACCAGCACTGCATATGTGCTTTTGTGACACTCAAATCCAAGTTGAAATACTGCAATAATGATCTGGTTTTAAAAAACACCCTTTTTTGGCAATATCCTACATCTGGTGCCTTTGCAGCATTAGGCTACTTTGACACTTGCGTTAGGAGCAGATCCGTCTGGTGTCTGTACAGACGGATCCGCTCCTATAATGCAAACGCTTGCATCCGTTCCGGATCCGTCTGCATATCGTGAAAACTCAGATCCGACAGTATATTCTAACACAGAGGCGTTCCCATGGTGATGGGGTCGCTTCAAGTTAGAATATACTAAAAGAACTGTGTACATGACTGCCCCCTGCTGCCTGGCAGGTGCTGCCAGGCAGCAGGGGGCAGACCCCCCCCCTCCCTCCCTCCCCTGTATTTAACTCATTGGTGGCCAGTGCGGCCCCCTTCCCTCCCCTGTATTTAACTCATTGGTGGCCAGTGCGGCCGGCCCCCCCTCCCTCCCCTATATTTAACTCATTGGTGGCCAGTGCGAAAGGCCCCCCCCTGTTTTTAACTCATTGGTGGCCAGTGCGGCCCCCCTCCCCCCCCTGTTTTTAACTCATTGGTGGCCAGTGCGGCCGGCCCTCCCTCCCTCGCCCCCCTGTTTTTAACTCATTGGTGGCCAGTGCGGCCGCCCCCCCCCTCCCTCCCCCCCTAATTAAAATCACCGACCCCCCATTATTAGTGGCAGCGGAGAGTTCCGATCGGAGTCCCAGTTTAATCGCTGGGACTCCGATCGGTAACCATGGCAACCAGGACGCTACTGCATTCCTGGCTGCCATGGTTACTTAGCAATTTTAGAAGCATTATACTTACGTGCGATGTCTGTGACCGGCCGGGCGCTCCTCCTACTGGTAAGTGAAAGGTCTGTGCTATAAGCAATGCGCCGCACAGACCTTTCACTTACCAGTAGGAGGAGCGCCCGGCAGGTCACAGACATCGCAGGTAAGTATAATGCTTCTAAAATTGCTAAGTAACCATGGCAGCCAGGAATGCAGTAGCGTCCTGGTTGCCATGGTTACCGATCGGAGTCCCAGCGATTAAACTGGGACTCCGATCGGAACTCTCCGCTGCCACTAATGATGGGGGGTCGGTGATTTTAATTAGGGGGGGAGGGAGGGGGGGCGGCCGCACTGGCCACCAATGAGTAAAATACAGGGGAGGGAGGGGGGGCGCCGCACTGGTCACCAATGAGTTAAATACAGGGAGGGGAAGGAGGGAGGGGGGCCGCACTGGCCACCAATGAGTTAAATACAGGGGAGGGGGGGAGGGTCTGCCCCCTGCTGCCTGGCAGCACCTGCCAGGCAGCAGGGGGCAGTCATGTACACAGTTCTTTTAGTATATTCTAACTTGAAGCGTCCCCATCACCATGGGAATGCCTCTGTGTTAGAATATACTGTCAGATCTGAGTTTCACGATCTAACTCAAATCCGATGGTATATTCTAACATAGAGGCGTTCCCATGGTGATGGGGATGCTTCAAGTTAAAATATACCATCGGATTAGAGAAAACTCCAATCCGATGGTATATTAATAGGGACTCCTGACTTTTTACATTGAAAGTCAATGGGGGACGGATCTGTTTGCAATTGCACCATATTGTGTCAACGTCAAACGGATCCGTCCCCATTGACTTGCATTGTAAGTCTGAACGGATCCGTTTGGCTCCGCACTGCCAGGCTGACACGAAAACGCTGCAAGCTGCGTTCAGGTGTCCGCCTGCTGAGCGGAACAGAGGCCAAACGGTGCCAAACTGATGCATTCTGAGCGGATCCGCATCCACTCAGAATGCATTGGGGCTGTACGGATCCGTTCGGGGCCGCTTGTGAGAGCCTTCAAACAGAACTCACAAGCGGAACCCCGAATGCAAGTGTGAAAGTAGCCTAAGTGTGCAATTTAAGCTAGAAATACAGCTACAATTTTCTGGGTTTTTAAAAACACCCTTTTTGGGCAAAATACACAATTTTACAGCCCTTGCTGCATCTGCATGTGTGAAATTCAAGCGTTATATACAGCTGTCATAATCTGTTAGTAAAAAAAAACACACATTTTTGGCAAAAAAATTAATTTTGCAGCCTCTGCTGCATATGTCATTGTGAGATACACCCTTTAGATACTGTGGTTCTATTCTGCTATTATAAGAACACCCATTTTGGGCAAAAATATTTTTGGGCAAAACCATTTTGGGCAAAATACTTAATATTGCAGCCCTTGCTGCATCTGTAATTGTTCAAAACAAGTTTGAAATACTTCAATAATTTTCTGGCTTTGAAAAAACACCCATTTTTGGCAATAACCTTCATCTTGTGCCTCTGCCGCATTAGTCAGTGTGCAATTTAAGCTAAAAATACAGCTATAATTTTCTATGTTTTAAAAAACACCCATTTGGGGCAAAATACACAATTTTACAGCCCTTGCTGCATCTGCCTGTGTGAAATTCAAGCATTATATACTGTTGTCATATTCTGTTAGTAAAAAAACACACATTTTTGGCAAAAAAATAAATTTTGCAGCCTCTGCTGCATATGTCATTGTGAGATACACCCTTTAGATACTGTGGTTCTATTCTGCTATTATAAGAACACCCATTTTGGGCAAAAATCTTTAATTGTGGCCTAGTCGGCATCTATACGTGTGAGATACACCCTTTACATATTGTGGTTCTAATCTGCTATTAATAAAACACCAATTTTGCGCAAAAATCTTTAATTGTGGCCTAGTCTGCATCTGTACGTATGAGATACACCCTTTAGATACTGTGGTTCTATTCTTCTATTAAGAAAACATCAATTTTGGGCAAAAATCTTTAATTGCGGCCTAGTCTGCATCTGTACATGTGAGATACACCCTTTAGATACGGTGAAAATGGTAATACCTAGGGAGGCCCCCTGAGGAACGCCGGACCCTGCCGGAGGGTGTGACGCCAAGGGGGAGGCCGGGGCCCGAGATTCCAGCACCGACACCCTGGACTGAGCATCTGCCACTGCGCAGACCAAGGAGTCAATAGTGGCTTGTAAATGTGACAGCGACTGCTGAATGGACGTGGTCCCTGGCTGGACACCTGACGGGCCCGGGGTGGTCATCAACAGTTTATATAGTTCTGCTCTGCGAGCAGAGGCCGGGTGAGGGATGCCTCTCCTATTAAGTTCTGCGGTGAGTCTGGGAATCGTCCAGCTTCTCAGGGACACGGTGCCAGACTGGCCCGAGACGGACGTTCCAGGGAGTGACATGGTGTCCTCCGTATCTGAAGCATGCGACATGCTTAACCTGAGGTTGACGAATGATACCTGTGCCGATGTCTTGGGTCACCTGACCTCGGCCCGATGTCAGATAAATGAGACAGGCAAGAAAACGTTCCTGGGAGACAAATCCATAAGAGTCGAAAGGGGGACTAGCTGGGAAGATGACAGCCTGGGCGATGCAGGAGGCAGAGGTAGGTGCGAGCCTGGGCGATCCAGGAGGCAGAGGTAGATGCGAGCCTGGGCAATCCAGGAGGCAGAGGTAGGTGCCAGCGTGGGCGATCCAGGAGGCAGAGGTAGGTGCGAGCCTGGGCGATCCAGGAGGCAGAGGTAGGTGCAAATACATATCTCACAAGGCCCTGCCACCATTACACGTCAGTACAGATAATTGCAGTCCATAATCAGTGAAAGGTGACTGCGCATGGGGTGAGGTAAGGTCCTAACTACGTCTGACAAGACCCCCAACTCTCTTCACCTCAGAAACCATAAATAGCGCGCTCTTGCGTGCCTAACGACAAACATGGGAGTCCCCCCCCCCTACGAGCGGAGACAGAGAACAGCTTTTAATCATATACATAACAATGCGTGGCCCGGCAGAGTGTGCACTTCGTAACTGTCTGGTTGTTTGGCAATACCGCAAAGTTTCAACAATACCCGCGAATTATGTATGGGCCATTTACAGTTCATAAATGGTTGCTGCTCAGGGGCTGGACACCCCTACCTACACCATATGTGGGGTAGTGGTTTATCTGACGTGCGTTCCATGCTGGAACGCACGCCGGCCTCCCCCAGAGCAGGGATGGCTTGGGGGGGGATTATGTGGTAGCTGTGACATGAGTCGTGGGCTTTGTAGTAGTTGGTTGCGTTATGGTTGGGGGTGAACTGAGGGACGAGCCGTGTGTGGGTAGCGGGGACCGGGTCTGAGAGCAGATATCGATGTGCATTCCACGCTGGAATGCACGCCGAACCCGCGACCGGAAGCCTGGAAAATGGGGGCCCGGGTCGGAGGGCTCCTGTGGGGGGGTAATAGCTTGCGGGGACAGCGCTTACCTGTCCTGAAGCCGCCTGACCATGGAGAGACCGCCGGGCCTAGAGTGAATTCCAGCGTGCGCTCCACGCTGGAACGCACGCCAACCTCGTGACCGGAAGCCGGAGCCTGTGCCGCTGCTCGGGGAGCCCAGTGTAGGGAACAAGGAGTGCCTGCATACGATACCTTCCCTGGGGAGAAACCTGCGAAGTACAAGGCGGCAGCAGCTGTGGTACCAGCGGGCGACTTCTTATCCAGCGCGTGAACAGAAGCGCCCTGAGGGGCTGGGGGCCGGCGCTTATGAAGGTCAGACGCCCCTCCCACAAATTCAGGCTGACTTTTCAGCCTTCCAACTTGTACCTATTTTATTTTATGTCATTTCACTAATGTCTGTTAAATTTTCTGGTGAAATTCACCAATTTTTGGGTGTGATATACCTCTGCTATACCTAGTAGACATGTAAGAAAGATTCACTAATTTGTATGTTACATTTTTGGGTGAAATTCACAAATTTTTGGGTGTGATATAACAATGCTATACCTAGTAGACAGGGTAAAAAATTTCACTAATTTTTCTGTTAGATTTTCGGGTGACATTTAACAATTTTGGCTGTGATAGACCCCTGGCTCTACCTATTAGACAGGTTAATAAATTTCACAAATTTTTTTGTTACATTCTTGGGTTGATATTTTACAATTTTTGCCTTGAATAAACCCCTGCTCTACATAGGTGACAGAGACCGAAATTTTTTAAAATAATCTGTTTCATTGGTGGGTGAAATTAACCCATTTCTGGCGATAAAAAAAACCCTGCTCTGCATAGGGACTTAAATTTCTAAATTTCGGCTTTAATTGGCCCTTTCATTCAATGCTTCTGCTTTAAAGGGATTCTGTCAGCAGTTTTTTACCCCCCCCATTTAAAAATATGGTTATGTTCATGGAGCACTAGCGATTCATAATGTGGTCTTATAACCGAAATCTGTAGGCTCATTTTGTCTAAAAAACGTTATAACTAACCTGTCATTCATCTCACAAAGGTGCCCAAGGGGATGCTCATGTCTTCCAGATGCCGCCCGCACCCGCCGCCGTTAGTGCCCAGCTCCTCCTTTGCTGTCATCAGCGCCGCCTCAGAATCCTTGCTACGCCTCTGGCTCTCCCTCACTCCCCCCTCCTTCTTCTCTAACATCCCGCGCGTGTGCACAGGCCTCTGACAAGCTGGCGCCAGTGTTCAGGTCATCGGGAGGTTGAGCGAAGTGCCGGCGCATGCGCACTTCGCTCCATGAAGCCGAACGGAGAAGTCTGCATGGGCGCATCAGGCACAGGCCTGTGCGCACGCGCGGGATGTTAGAGAAGAAGGAGGGGGGAGTGAGGGACAGCCGGAGGCGTAGCAAGGATTCTGAGGCGGCGCTGATGACAGCAAAGGAGGAGCTGGGCACTAACAGCGGCGGGTGCGGGCGGCATCTGGAAGACATGAGCATCCCCTTGGGCACCTTTGTGAGATGAATGACAGGTTAGTTATAACGTTTTTTAGACAAAATGAGCCTATAGATTTCGGTTATAAGACCACATTATGAATCGCTAGTGCTCCATGAACATAACCATATTTTTAAATGGGGGGGGGTAAAAAACTGGTGACAGAATCCCTTTAATAATTTGTCCCACATTTCCGGTTCTTCCTATTGCAGCCATTGACCTCGATTGGATGAGGTCTCCCTTTCTCACGCTTCCTCTCCGGCGTGGAACCCTGATTCGCCGATAACCGTGATCAACATGGTAGGCTCAGAAAACAACATCGAAAGTTGATAGAGAAGATATCCAAATGGATGGTGGATGTCACAGGGACGTGTGATCAGGCAGAAGTTATCTAGAGTAAACAAAGCGGCAGCAGGGCCTCTCCTGGCTAACATTTCCAAATCCAAAATACCCCAGTGACATTCCTTATAATTTTTTATTAATCATTCCAATAACAGGGCATCTTAAGAGTCCTGTATTGCTATTTATCGTCACTACCTCCACGAGTCGGGAGTGGGTAATTGCCGCGCGCCCTCTCCTTAACTTGGAAGCTTATGCTTTAATACTTTGTCCCACATTTCCGCTCGATTACATTTAATTTCATCTATTGACCTCCATTGGATGTGGTGTCCCTTTTTCAGGCTCCCTCTCCGGCCTGGAACCCTGATTCCCCGCCACCCATGATCACCATGGTAGGCGCATAAAAGAACATCGAAAGTTGATAGAGCAGATAGCAAATTGGATCGTGGACATCATGGGGACATGCGCCTACACGTACTGAATGATGGGTCTGCCCCCTTCAACTTCTGAGTCTCCAATTGGGCACATGGCCTGAGCTTGCCCTTTACGCCTTGGAGGTGCTGGCCTGCCCTGCAGCCAGTGTATTGTCTGAACGTGTGTTTAGCACGACTGGAGAGGGTTATCACAGGTTATATTTCCCAATGTTTTGGGGTGTACCCTAATTTAAAAAAACAAAAATAAATTTGAAAACAAAAATCAGTGTAGGCTACATACTCCTCCTCTACCGCCGCTTCCACCTACACCGCCACATCCACCGCCATATTATTTTTAGTGCTCAAAAGTTTGTGTCACCATTGACTTCAATGGGGTTCGGGTTCGGGGTCAAGTTCGGGTCCCGAACCCGAACTTTTTTATGACGTTCGGCCGAACCCGTCGAATCCGAACATCCAGGTGTCCGCTCAACTCTAATTATGGGAGAAAAATTGTTTTCTATAGTTAAAAATTTTCCCTATAAATGGGCCTGACAACCACACAAGGTGTTGAAGCATAGATCACGCAGTTCACGGATTACACCGTTGACAGCAAAAATGTGGATAGATTATGGGAGAAAAATTGTTTTCTGTATTTTGCATTTTTCCCAATATATGGGCCTAACAACCACACAAGGTGTTGAAGCACAGATCACTCAATCCACGGATTACACCGTTGACAGCAAAAATGTGGATAGATTATGAGAGAAAAATTGTTTTCTGTATTTTAAATTTTTCCCTATATATGGGCCTAACCACACAAGGTATTGAAGCGCAGATCACACATTTCACGGATTATACCGTTGACAACAAAAATGTGGATTTTGGGAAAAAATAATAGTTTTCATTAATGTACTTCCTATCTTTGCCCCTGACACACAGAAGGTAATGCTGCACAGATGTCACAAGTCACTGCAGACACCCTCTATATAGCAAAAGAATCGCTATTTCGCAAAGTATATATAAAAAAAAAATCGAGTAGTACTTTGCACAATTAAATTGCTGCCACCACACACAATAGTCCTTAAAAGGACTTTTGGGTCTTTGAAACGTTATTCGCTGAAATATATTGCGATCACAATCTCCCTACACTATCTGTGCCTTCCTATGTGCAGTTCTCCCTGACTCGCAATGAGCCGAACCCTCGTCATCGCAATATAGCACCCGATGATGCGTATCGGCCAGCCAATCACTGTAATGCCAGTAGCCAACATGGCTACTGGCATTACAGTAATTGCAGTACTTACCCGCACGTTTTCCGGCTGCTTAGCAGCTGCGAACTGTGTGGGAAGGAGACTCGAGCATGGCGCTCGAGCACATGTGGTACTCGGCCGAGTACCGCGATGTGTCGATCATAGCGATGCTCGAGCCGAGCAGGTATTCGGCCGAGCATGCTCGCTCATCACTACTAAAAACCTTAGCCTTTCTACATCCATGCTGTACCGCTGCTGTTCCCAAATAAAAAAGGGAGAAATGTTTTAGGCTCATTTAGAAGAAGCACCGGCCTCTACATAACTTCGGCAGATCCACCGTTGCATCTAAATCTACGCCAAGTCTTTTGCTGGTATAAATTTAGACCATTTTCTACACCTAAAACAGGTGTAGAAAATGATGAGATGGACCTGCCGGCCCGTTCCCTTTTTTTGACCTGGCATGAGAAAAAGTCGCTGATTGCGGAGCAAATAGCCTTTGCACCGCAATCTGTGCCAGAAATACACCTAATAGACATATTTCTGGTTAGTAAATGACCCAGTGTGTATTTAAACACCATCTGCTCCCAATATAGGAATCTTTTGGGAACGTTTGTGTAAAGGGGTTTTCACAAGAGAATTTAGACTAGAACCTTCAGATTCACAGGTGCATATCCATGAAGCAAACATAATAATAAAAACAAAATGGCTGCACAACATTATACATACAAACAATAGAGCTAAGAAATGGGGGTCATTCTAAATAAAAGTGGTACAATACCGACTATAAATGAGTTCATGGAAGCTCTTAGCGCATATATTTGCTCAAACATGTGTCGGGCCCATCTACCAGGCGTCAAGGTGGCTTCCGCAGATGGGCCCCTAACACTGCCTCTCTTTGGACTTATTTAAGCCTACAATATTCAGGGCAGTGTAGAGACCAGCTACAGTACAGACCAAAAGTTTGGACACACCTTCTCATTCAAAGAGTTTTCTTTATTTTCATGACTATGAAAATTGTAGATTCACACTGAAGGCATCAAATCTATGTCATATTCTAGGTTCTTCAAAGTAGCCACCTTTTGCTTTGAACACTGCTTTGCACACTCTTGGCATTCTCTTGATGAGCTTCAAGAGGTAGTCCCCTGAAATGGTTTTCACTTCACAGGTGTGCCCTGTCAGGTTTAATAAGTGGGATTTCTTGCCTTATAAATGGGGTTGGGACCATCAGTTGTGTTGAGGAGAAGTCAGGTGGATACACAGCTGATAGTCCTACTGAATAGACTGTTAGAATTGGTATTATGGCAAGAAAAAAGCAGCTAAGTAAAGAAAAACGAGTGGCCATCATTACTTTAAGAAATTAAGGTCAATCAGCCGAAAAATTGGGAAAACTTTGAAAGTAAGGGCTATTTGACGATGAAGGAGAGTGATGGGGTGCTGCGCCAGATGACCTGGCCTCCACAGTCACCGGACCTGAACCCAATCAAGATGGTTTGGGGTGAGCTGGACCGCAGAGTGAAGGCAAAAGGGCCAACGAGTGCAAAGCATCTCTGGGAACTCCTTCAAGACTGTTGGAAGACCATTTCAGGGGACTACCTCTTGAAGCTCATCAAGAGAATGCCAAGAGTGTGCAAAGCAGTAATCAAAGCAAAAGGTGGCTACTTTGAAGAACCTAGAATATGACATATTTTCAGTTGTTTCACACTTGTTTGTTATGTATATAATTCCACATGTGTTAATTCATAGTTTTGATGCCTTCATAGTCATGAAAATAAAGAAAACTCTTTGAATGAGAAGGTGTGTCCAAACCTTTGGTCAGTACTGTAGCTGGTCTCTACACTGTCCTGAATATTGTAGGCTTAAATAAGTCCAAAGAGAGGCAGTATATTTAGTGTTAGGGACCCATCTGCGGAAGCCACCTTGACGCCTGGTAGATGGGCCCGACACATGTTTGAGCAAATATATGCGCTAAGAGCTTCCATTAACTCATTTATAGTTGGTATTGTACCACTTTTATTTAGAATGACCCCCATTTCTTAGCTCTATTGTTTGTATGTATAATGGTGTGCAGCCATTTTCTTTTTTTACTATCCCGAGTATAGGTCATCAAATCGAGCGAGTTAATTCATTCCAAAACTTTGTTTTAATGCTGTACGTCCAAAGTTGTGCACGACTTTGGTGAACAACATCGGCCTTCGATTCTACGACTTTAAAGTCATTTTAAAGCATGAATCCAAAGTCAGAGGTACCAACCTCTCCTTCTCTTCAACCAGCTGATTGATGGAGGTCCCAGGTGTCGGACCCCTACCGATCTGATATTCATGACCTATCTCGAGAATAGGTCATTAATATCAAAATCGTAGAAAACCCCTTTAGTTTAAAAAGCATAACAAATGCGACGGTGCAGTGTGTTTGTTAACATCAACCATACATTTACCCATAGCTATATCTGTCAGTGTCACACTGACATTTACTATTGCCGTCATTGAATTAAAGAGCTTAAAAAGGAGTGAGAAATGAAAATTTAGGGGAAAAATAAACGAGTCCTAGGAGACCTCAGAGTGTGATACCAATCAGGCCAGTCGGAGCACTTTTGATTTGGGTAGAATTCAGACATGAATTAAACTTTTGGACCAATTCAGTCCAATCGGACTCAAAGAAATTCAAAAACTTCGCTCATCTCTACTTGCCAATCATCTTTCCAAAATATATATATTTTTTAAACAGTTTTTATTAGGTTTTAATCAGGATTAGAGTTGAGCGGACACCTGGATGTTTGGGTTCGACGGGTTCGGCCGAACTTCGGAAAAAAGTTCGAGTTGACCCCGAACTTGACCCTGAACCCCATTAAAGTCAATGGGGACCCGAACTTTTGAGCACTAAAATGGATGTAAAAATGTCATGGAAAGGGCTAGAGGGCTGCAAATGGTGTCAAAATGTGGTTAAGAGCATGGCAAGTGCTGTACAAACAAATGTGGATAGGGAAATGACTTAAAATAAAATAACATAAAATACGTAAAAATAAAAAATAATAATCTTGATCTAGGAGGACCAGGTCCATATGGAGTAGGAGGTTGAGGAGGCGGTGGATGTGGCGGTGTAGGTGGAAGTGGCGGTCTAGGAGGAGGAGGAGGTAGCCTACACTGCTTTTTGGTTAAAAAAAAATATATATTTTTTTTAAATTAGGCTACACCCCAAAACATTGGGAAATATAACCCTCCAGTCGTGCTAAACACACGTTCAGACAATACACCGGCTGCAGGGCAGGCCAGCACCTCCAAGGCGTAAAGAGCAAGCTCAGGCCATGTGCAGCACGCCAGACCAGCAGGGTATTGCGATTGTGAGGTCACGGTTAATGGGCAAGCGAGGGTTACTCACAGTTCTGTAGGAAAACCCTGGGCAGGCGTACAGCAGTGAAGGAGAGGCTGGCACAGTAGACCTCTGGGGCACACTCTGCATTTAGGGACCAGGCCTGATGGTGGATGAGGTGCCCTGGATGTTGCAGGTGTTTTATGTGCCTGGGGCAAGGTCCCTTTAAGAAACGTGACGCCAGTGCTTGTAACGGTGGCACACCGATTTATAGTTGTAGTAAATGAGGAACACAGTGTTATGGTGAACCAAACTTTTCCTTTACTAGCAACAGTTCAACTTTGTACAGTAAGATGTAAATTCAGTTCCACATATCAGATGCACTTCACAAGCAGGCTTTCACAATTATGGCAGGTATACCGTTCCTTGCAAGATACTCAGAGGGTAAACAACAACACACACAGATCAGGCTGTACCTTCTCCTCAGAAATAGTGTACACTGTTCCTTAGAACTCCTGTCTGGTTTTTATCCCAAGGCCCGGATGCCCCAATGCTGGCTTTTATCCTTGGTAACAATCTTCCTCAGGTATTTATCCTTGCTTTACATTAATACTCCTTCTGCCCTTCAGCTTACCTGATTAGCTGGATACACTGGCTCTGCTTGGCTTGTGGGAACTGCAGGTTTCTCCCAGGAGGCAAACTCTTCTCTTGGGGTGAATCTTCTGAGCTAACAGAGGCTCAGGAAACTTCAGGCAGGCTATGACTGTACTACTAGCCACCTGGAATGCACTAATCTCCCCTGTCTGGGCCTAGCTATATATACTAAGGGCTCTGTAATGTCTAGGAGGCTAAACTGCACCCTAACAGGCCTGACACCCAGATAACACAGGGAAATGATCATAACACATCACATTAATGCAATAGACATATTAACCTTTGTGTAATGCCCACCTTTACCTAGTGGGACACTACACATGTGCCCAATTATAGGACCCAGAAGTTGCAGGGGCTGACCCCTGTCAGTCAGTTCGTGTAGGCGTGTGCACACTTACTGCCCCACCATGTCGCACGTCCCCGTGATGTTCAAGATCCAATTTTGTATCTGCTCTATCAAATTTCGATGTTCTTTTATGCGCCTACCATGGTGATCACGGGTGGCGGGGAATCAGGGTTCCAGGCCGGAGAGGGAGCGTGAGAAAGAGAGACCACATCCAAGGGAGGATTCATTCTTTCAAATTTAAAATTTAGTGTTGAAATATGGGAGAAATTATTAAAGCATAAAAGTGTGACAACTTTTCAAAGTTTAAACATTGAATGAAAGGATGTGGCGCGCATTAATTACTGAATAATTTATTAAATTGTATTCCCTGTCACCTGTGCATAGCGGGTGTTTATTCACGTCTAAAAATGTATAATGTCAACCCAAGAATGTAACAGGCCAGCACCTCCAAGGCGTAAAGGGCAAGCTCAGGCCATGTGCCCAATTTGGAGACCCAGAAGTTGCAGGGGGCAGACCCATCAGTCAGTACATGTAGGTGTGTGCACACATACTGCTCCACCATGTTGGTGAAATGCTGCCTCCTGCTAAGACGTTCCATATCAGCTGGTGGTGCTGGTTGTTGTGGCGTGCTGACAAAGCTTTTCCACATTTCGGCCATGCTAACCCTGCCTTCTGAGGTGCTGGTGGTGCCCCAGCTGCGTTGGCGACCTCTTTCTCGTCCTCTGCCTTCGCCTTTTGCTTCCACTGTGCCCCCGCTCTCAGTTGGGAATGCCACCAGCAGCGCGTCTACCAGCGTGCGCTTGTACTCGGCGCATCTTACGATCACGCTCCATATTAACATCTCTTATTCTTATATCTACAGAGCTGTGTAAGGAATCATTTTTTGCAGGACAATCGTAAAATTACAACTGTAGTTTTTATTGAAGGTGAAGTAAAAAAAGAAAACAAATCAGAAATTTATATTTTTTTTCCAAGGTCTTCATAGGAACATATCTGGCTTCTCTTCCTTGTTATGGACAACAGCACAATGGAGATTAAACACCGATTCTCCTAATCTGTAGGATTCTTTTTGGTTGAAGGAATGGAAGACAGATTCATAGGAATCAATGTTTTGAAAAGCATGTAGCACTGCATTTTAACATCAAACCTATAGGCGCCTTTCACACGAACGATACAGATTGGCTCAGGATGCGTTCAGTAAAACTCGCACCATTTTGCAAGCAATTCAGTTGGTTTTGTCTGCGATTGCGTTCAGTTTTTTCTGCGCGGGTGCAATGCATTTTGATGCATTTTTCACGAGTGTGATAAAACAACTGAAGGTTTACAAACATATCTTAGCAACCATCAGTGAAAAACGCATTCCATCCGGACTTGCTTGCGGATGCAATACGTTTTTCACTGAAGCCCCATTCACTTCTATGGGACCAGGGTTGCTTGAAAAACGCAGAATATAGAACATGCTGCGTTTTTCACGCCACGCAGAACTGATGCGTAAAAAAAAAGAAAAAAAAAAGCTCATGTACACAGACCCATTGAAATAAATGGGTCAGGATTCAGTGTGGGTGCTATGTGTTCGCATTACACCCACGTAGAAAACCCACTCGTGTGAAAGAGGCCATAGAAATGCGGTCTTTGGACAGATTCTTAAAGGGTTTCTACCACCAGAAATACACTTTTATTATATGCTAATGAGCCTCTAGGTGCTTTGTGGGTGTAAAATCAGCACCTAGAGGCTCCATCTACTCACCCATTATGCCGCCCAGGTCCAGTGTTGTGCCCGCCCAGCTCCTCTTGATTGATGGCACGGTCCGCTGCATCGCTGCCGAAATCCCACGCCTGTGCCGTTCACTTCTGTCTTCGGCGCAGGCGCAGTGAGTGAAGGCCGCTCTCCTGATGCCGGCTTCCTCACTGTGACGTAGTCGGCGCAGGCGCAGTGAGGAATCCGGCACCAGGATCGCATCATTCACTCACTGCGCCGAAGACAGAAGTGAACGGCGCAGGCACGGGATTTCGGCAGCGATGCGGCGGACCGTGACATCAATCAAGAGGAGCTGGGCAGGCACAACACTGGACCTGGAAGGGATAAAGCGTGAGTAGACGGAGCCTCTAGGTGCTGATTTTACACCCACATAGCACCTAGAGGCTCATTAGCATATTATAAAAGTGCTTTTTTAACAAAAACGGCTGCAGGGACTAACGTTAGAAACATACTGATATGTAGTGCTGACATTGGTGCATCGCTAATGTCAGTCAGCTACATAACAGTATTTCTGGTGGTAGAAACCCTTTAAATGCAAAATAAGAGCTTGCCGAGACTGGGAAGTGGAATTCAATCAGACCGGACATTCAAAAATAATCTGCTCAATAATACAACAGTATATATTCAACCCTTCACACAGTTGGACAAGCTCAGTCTGGAGACTCTTCTCTGCATATAGGACTAATATTATACCACTCCCTGCTGGCAATCCTTTTACTCCGATTTTCAAGTGCTCTAGAACATGGACCTTAGCACAAGATGGATCATTTCCAAACAGGTCGATATCTATATAGCATAATCTGTCTGCAAAAGGCATTGGATATGGTTGAGAACCAAGGCTAAGAAACCCTTCTGGAGAGGCATGGGGGCCATCACTGCCAGGTGTGACCTTGGAAGAAGATGCAGAGTCACTAGAATCCTCAGGATGTGAATAAATCCAGACAAGCTCTCGTTTCAGTAGAAGATCTAGGTTGGACTTCTGAGCGGCAATAGGAGACCAACTTTGAACAAGCAATCCACCAGGAAGCAATTGCTCTCTTGTCTTTGACTCCTCAAGGAATCTGAGAACTTCCTCTGGTCCCAGAACAGATAGCTTTTTGGATCTGTCTTCATTATTGACTCGAGACTCCAGTAACCTGAGTTTTGCTTCCAACTGGTCAGCAGAAACAAGTACAGGTATCACTGCCTAATGGGGAACACAATGAACATAGGAGAGAGGTTCAGATTCAAAAGATTCAATGCAATACATAGATGAATTGTTATAAAAGTAGAAGAGGAACAAATGGAAAACAACAAAACTAGTTCTGAGTAAGGCTTCTTTCACACGACAGTATGGCTTTTTCAGTGTTTTGCGGTCCGTTTTAAACGGATCCGTTGTTCCGTTTTTTGTTTCCGTTGTGTTTCCTTTCCGTTTTTCCGTTCCGTTTTTCCGTATGGCAAATACAGTATACAGTAATTTCATAGAAAAAATTGGGCTGGGCATAACATTTTCAATAGATGGTTCCGCAAAAAACGGAACGGATACGGAAGACATACGGATGCATTTCCGTATGCATTCCGTTTTTTGCGGACCCATAGACTTTAATGGAGCCACGGAACGTGATTTGCGGCCAAATATAGGACATGTTCTATCTTTCAACGGAACGGAAAAACGGAAATACGGAAACGGAATGCATACTGAGTACATTCCGTTTTTTTTGCGAAAACCATTGAAATGAATGGTTCCATATACATACCGTATACGGAACGCAAAAAACGGTCCGCAAAACGGAAAAAAAAAACAGTTGTGTGAAAGAGGCCTAAATCAAAGTAATCAAAGTGGACTTCAATCCAAATTTCAGGGAATATTCAATTTGCTAGGAAGCCAAATTTCCTCGTGCTTCATGGTAACAAAACTATTTTCTCTGAAATGGCATTAAAAATAAAATCATACTTAACTCATCTATTTGAGCGCGAAGAGGCTGCTGCAGCCATCTTGCTTGAAGTTCCAGTGCAAAATCTTGTGCGCGGGGACCCATGACATCCCCCGCCGTATGAGATTTTGTGCTGGATCTTCAAGCAAGATGGCCACGATGGCCTCTTTGTGCTCAAATGGATAAGGCAAGTACAATTTAATGTTTTATTTTTTAACTGATCAACCCCTGTAAGACCTTAATAATAATCTCAGATGCCACGATCAGCAATGAACCTGGCATCTGAGAGGGTTGAATGACAGGTGGTGGAACAATTGCGCCAGTAGTCATTGCGCCCGGTGCTTACAAAGAAATGCACTGCATGACGAAACAAGTCTTCAAGCAAATTTATTTTATTTTATTCGGCAATGCAGCCGAATCGAATCTCTAAACGAAAAAAAAAAAAAACAACAACATAGGAAACATAAAAAATAAACAGATTACAAAAATAGATAAGTTATTCCAACCAATAGTCTAATAATTAAAGTTTGTAAATTGAAGAAGATTGAACATTTAAACACATGTATTACCTGTTTGCCAATGAAGCTGTAATACTTTTCCTCTAATCATACCATTATAATGACTAAAATAATAGATAGCGGAGGTGCAATAGACATCGCTTATCTAGACTTTAGTAAGGCTTTTGATACTGTCCCGCATAGAAGGCGTATCAATAAATTGCAGTCTTTGGGCTTGGACTCCCATATTGTTGAATGGATTAGGCAGTGGCTGAGGGACAGGCAACAGAGGGTTGTAGTCAATGGAGTATATTCAGACCATGGTCTTGTTACCAGTGGGGTACCTCAGGGATCTGTTCTGGGACCCATATTGTTTAATATCTTTATCAGCGAAATTGCAGAAGGCCTCGATGGTAAGGTGTGTCTTTTTGCTGATGACACAAAGATTTGTAACAGGGTTGATGTTCCTGGAGGGATACACCGAATGGAAAAGGATTTAGGAAAACTAGAGGAATGGTCAAAAATCTGGCAACTAAAATTTAATGTCGATAAGTGCAAGATAATGCACCTGGGGCGTAAAAACCCAAGAGCAGAATATAAAATCAGTGATACAGTCCTAACCTCAGTATCTGAGGAAAGGGATTTAGGGGTCATTATTTCAGAAGACTTAAAGGTAGGCAGACAATGTCATAGAGCAGCAGGAAATGCTAGCAGAATGCTTGGGTGTATAGGGAGAGGCATTACCAGTAGAAAGAGGGAGGTGCTCATGCCGCTGTACAGAACACTGGTGAGACCTCACTTGGAGTATTGTGCTCAGTACTGGAGACCATATCTCCAGAAGGATATTGATACTTTGGAGAGAGTTCAGAGAAGAGCTACCAAACTGGTACATGGATTGCAGGATAAAACTTACCAGGAAAGATTAAAGGACCTTAACATGTATAGCTTGGAAGAAAGACGAGACAGAGGGGATATGATAGAAACTGCTAAATACATAAAGGGAATAAACAAGGTAAAAGAGGAGAGAAAATTTAAAAGAAGAAAAACTTCTACAAGAGGACATAGTTTTAATTTAGACGGGCAAAGGTTTAAAAGTAATATCAGGAAGTATTACTTTACTGAGAGAGTAGTGGATGCATGTAATAGCCTTCCTGCAGAAGTGGTAGCTGCAAATACAGTGAAGGAGTTTAAGCATGCATGGGATAGGCATAAGGCCATCCTTCATATAAGATAGGGACAGGGGCTATCCATAGTACTCAGTATATTGGGCAGACTAGATGGGCCAAATAGTTCTTATCTGCCGACACATTCTATGTTTCTGTGTTTCTATATATTATTGATGATCCCAGTTTGATACAGTATGATACACTGGACATTTAATGACAAGGTGCAGAACTTTATTACAACATTGGTTTGTTAGTCTAGTTAAATTGCTAGTTAAAAATTAACGTTGATAAGATATGGTGGGGGAGGGTTTATTTTGCTATACTTGACTAAGGGACCTGTTAATTGGTTTTGGGGTGAGATTGGATTCTCCACAAGCAAAGAGATGCATGGTTTTCTTCCTTTTTCTTCCCTGTGCAGACAGGCTGAAGGTGCCATTGTGGAATACTAAGGGGCTAAAAGGTAGGCTTAAGCTTATAGGAGTGTTTAAAAATAGACCAGATACAGTTGTGGTAGCAGAAACTCATCTGACTAAATATGATGTAAGGAAATACTATGGTCACAGTTCAGAACTTCAGTCAGCAAAATTAGAAATGACCACAAGTCTTCCTTATACACTCCTGTTAATAGGAAGCTAAGGTTAACACTAGCTTCTTCCCCAGAACTTGCTGCAAGGCTAGTTGGACTGGAGAGAAATCACATTATGTCTGGAGTAAGGTAGCAGAAAATTGGTGCAAGTTCACTGGAAGCAGACATTCTAGAAAGACCAGAAAGGGTGCAAAGATTTGTAGAACCAGGAGAGACAGATTGTGCCTAAACAGCAGATTGGTTAATGCAGAAACTTGACACGGTCAGAATAGCAGGAAAATCAGAAGCCATATCAAGAAACAAGGGGTTAAATCAAGAAAACAAGCCAAGGTAGGTACACAGTGTTGACAAGCAGATCTTCAGTTCAGACATAAAGCATATGACTTAATAGGATGGAAGAATTTCCTCCGGCTCCTACTACCTAACCCCTTCCCCTTAAATAATCCTACCGACACCAACTTGCTTTGGTGAAAATGACCATGACGGCCAGATTTTATTATTCCATACATTATAAGCAACATCTTACACCATATAACATGAATAGTAATAATAACAGGCACTTTAACACATCTGTCAACGTTATCACCTACTGCACCGTGACCAAGGATTCTGGAGGGCAACCCAAACAAGCTGTATTCTCCTTAACCGTCTCCCCTTATGCTTCAAACTTACCCTTGGCCGCACTCACCGACCCCAGGGCACCAAATGCTTGAAGTATACAAGTATCTCCCCCTGTAGGCCTTTTAGCCCAAACAGGAGCCCCATCCTTGGCATTAACAAACCACATGAGATGCAGACTCTAACATGTCATGCATCTCTTAACCATTGTATTGCTCCCCAGGATCTCATATCAAGCAGCCCTTTATAAGCTGCCATCAAGTACCTAACCACTACCAGGGTGGGAGAGTGGGAAACTGACGCGCTCTCAACTGGCAACTGCCCAAAACCCCTCCCTCTACACTTTATATACAGCCCGCCAACCTTGCTAACTCCACCCTTCTTTAGTCTAAACCAGCCCTTCCAATACCATTCCCAACCACATTAACCCTAACCTAGCCTACAGTCTTCCCCCCAAGTCAATCCGCACTACGCTATGTCTGCACCTCGCTCCGTTGCTATTCGAAGCACAAAAAGAGCCACTTTACACAATCACAGGCAACTGGCAATGATTAACTGACTTAAATCCTCCACCTAGCTATGGGTTTGTATGCTGAGCCAGGAACCATGCACATCATGGCTTGCTAAACTAGTCCCGACAGAAACTACATCTTTTGTATTAGCCATGGAAAACCACCTCTTCTTGCTTGAACTCTTCAATGTTGTAGGAGTGTAATTTATGATGCAGGCATCTCTTCTCAGCATCCTCCCAATGAACCTTCCAGTTCCCAGTACTTTGTGGAACATGCTCAGTCCCTTTTTCATGGTGCAGTATGGGCACTTCCTACTCTAGTACTGTGCATTTCTGCACCCTATTAGCCTCCTGGACTATATATCAGATACACCAGAGAAGGAAATGGTCTTCTCCCAGCTTCTCCATTTTCAGGCCTGTGCCCCAGTAGCAGTAATCATTTGGTGACATGGCACCTGCTATGCTCAGTAGGACCCACACTGGCCTGGGGATGATGTACTCTGTTCACCAGGGAAGCGGGGCTAGGCAATATATTTTTTTAACCAATTAAACTAAACTAACTAACTAACTAACTTAAAACTACAGGGGCAGCACAACTGTAAGGAGCAGCATTAACTACCTCCGGACCGCCTAACGCAGATTCGCGTTCCGGAGGTGGCAGCGCTGCGCACAGTCACGCATATACGCGTCATCTCGCGAGACGCGAGATTTCCTGTGAACGTGCGCACACAGGCGCGCGCGTTCACAGGATCGGAAGGTAAGCGAGTGGATCTCCAGCCTGCCAGCGGCGATCGTTCGCTGGCAGGCTGGAGATGTGATTTTTTTAACCCCTAACAGGTATATTAGACGCTGTTTTGATAACAGCGTCTAATATACCTGCTACCTGGTCCTCTGGTGGTCCCCTTTGTTTGGATCGACCACCAGAGGACACAGGTAGCTCAGTAATATGTTGCACCAAGCACCACTACATTACACCCCCCCTGTCACTTATTAACCCCTTATTCACCCTTGATCACCCCTGATCACCCCATATAGACTCCCTGATCACCCCCCTGTAATTGATTACCCCCCTGTCATTGATCACCCCCCTGTAAAGCTCTATTCAGACGTCCGCATGATTTTTACGTTTCACTGATAGATGGATCGGATCCGCAAAACGCATACAGACGTCTGAATGGAGCCTTACAGGGGCGTGATCAATGACTGTGGTGATCACCCCATATAGACTCCCTGATCACCCCCCTGTCATTGATTACCCCCCTGTAAAGCTCCATTCAGACGTCCGCATGATTTTTACGGATCCACTGATAGATGGATCGGATCCGCAAAACGCATACGGACGTCTGAATGGAGCCTTACAGGGGCGTGATCAATGACTGTGGTGATCACCCCATATAGACTCCCTGATCACCCCCCTGTCATTGATCACCCCCCTGTAAAGCTCCATTCAGACGTCCGCATGATTTTTACGGATCCACTGATAGATGGATCGGATCCGCAAAACGCATATGGACGTCTGAATGGAGCCTTACAGGGGCGTGATCAATGACTGTGGTGATCACCCCATATAGACTCCCTGATCACTCCCCTGTCATTGATCACCCCCCTGTAAAGCTCCATTCAGATGTCCGCATGATTTTTACGGATCCACTGATAGATGGATCGGATCCGCAAAACGCATACGGACGTCTGAATGGAGCCTTACAGGGGCGTGATCAATGACTGTGGTGATCACCCCATATAGACTCCCTGATCACCCCCCTGTCATTGATTACCCCCCTGTAAAGCTCCATTCAGATGTCCGCATGATTTTTACGAATCCACTGATAGATGGATCGGATCCGCAAAACGCATACGGAAGTCTGAATGGAGCCTTACAGGGGCGTGATCAATGACTGTGGTGATCACCCCATATAGACTCCCTGATCACCCCCCTGTCATTGATTACCCCCCTGTCATTGATCACCCCCCTGTAAAGCTCCACTCAGATGTCCGCATGATTTTTACGAATCCACTGATAGATGGATCGGATCCGCAAAACGCATACGGACGTCTGAATGGAGCCTTACAGGGGCGTGATCAATGACTGTGGTGATCACCCCATTTAGACTCCCTGATCACCCCCCCTGTCATTGATTACCCCCCTGTCATTGATCACCCCCCTGTAAAGCTCCATTCAGACGTCAGCATGATTTTTACGGATCCACTGATAGATGGATCGGATCCGCAAAACACATACAGGCGTCTCCCTGGAGCCTTCCAGGGGGGGTGATCACCCCATATAGACTCCCTGATCACCCCCCTGTCATTGATCACCCCCCCTGTCATTGATCACCCCCCCTGTCATTGATCACCCCCCCTGTAAGGCTGCATTCAGATGTCCGTATGATTTTTACGGATCCACGGATCTGATCCGCAAAACACATACGGACATCTGAATGGAGCCTTATAGGGGGGTGATCAATGACAGGGGGGTGATCACCCCATATAGACTCCCTGATCACCCCCCTGTCATTGATCACCCCCCTGTCATTGATCACCCCCCTGTAAGGCTCCATTCAGACATTTTTTTGGCCCAAGTTAGCGGAAATTATTATTTTTTTCTTACAAAGTCTCATATTCCACTAACTTGTGTCAAAAAATAAAATCTCACATGAACTCACCATACCCCTCACGGAATCCAAATGCGTAAAATTTTTTAGAGATTTATATTCCAGACTTCTTCTCACGCTTTAGGGCCCCTAGAATGCCAGGGCAGTATAAATACCCCACATGTGACCCCATTTCGGAAAGAAGACACACCAAGGTATTCCGTGAGGGGCATATTGAGTCCATAAAAGATTGAAATTTTTGTCCCAATTTAGCGGAAAGGGAGACTTTGTGAGAAAAAAATATATAAAATCAATTTCCGCTAACTTGTGCCAAAAAAAAAAATATTCTATGAACTCGCCATGCCCCTCATTGAATACCTTGGGGTGTCTTCTTTCCAAAATGGGGTCACATGTGGGGTATTTATACTGCCCTGGCATTCTAGGGGCCCTAAAGCGTGAGAAGAAGTCTGGGATCCAAATGTCTAAAAATGCCCTTATAAAAGGAATGTGGGCCCCTTTGCGCATCTAGGCTGCAAAAAAGTGTCACACATCTGGTATCGCCGTACTCAGGAGAAGTTGGGCAATGTGTTTTGGGGTGTCATTTTACATATACCCATGCTGGGTGAGATAAATATCTTGGTCAAATGCCAACTTTGTATAAAAAAATGGGAAAAGTTGTCTTTTGCCGAGATATTTCTCTCACCCAGCATGAGTATATGTAAAAAGACACCCCAAAACACATTGCCCTACTTCTCCTGAATACGGCGATACCACATGTGTGACACTTTTTTGCAGCCTAGGTGGGTAAAGGGGCCCACATTCCAAAGAGCACCTTTCGGATTTCACAGGTCATTTACCTACTTACCACACATTAGGGCCCCTGGAAAATGCCAGGGCAGTATAACTACCCCACAAGTGACCCCATTTTGGAAAGAAGACACCCCAAGGTATTCCATGAGGGGCATGGCGAGTTCCTAGAATTTTATATTTTTTGTCACAAGTTACCGGAAAATGATGATTTTTTATTTATTTTTTTCCTTACAAAGTCTCATATTCCACTAACTTGTGACAAAAAATAAAAACTTCCATGAACTCACTATGCCCATCACGAAATACCTGGGGGTGTCTTCTTTCCAAAATGGGGTCACTTGTGGGGTAGTTATACTGCCCTGGCTTTCTAGGGGCCCAAATGTGTGGTAAGAAGTTTGAAATCAAAATGTGTAAAAAATGACCAGTGAAATCCGAGAGGTGCTCTTTGGAATATGGGCCCCTTTGCCCACCTAGGCTGCAAAAAAGTGTCACACATATCTCCGTACTCAGGAGAAGTTGGGGAATGTGTTTTGGGGTGTCATTTTACATATACCCATGCTGGGTGAGAGAAATATCTTGGCAAAATACAACTTTTCCCATTTTTTTATACAAAGTTGGCATTTGACCAAGATATTTATCTCACCCAGCATGGGTATATGTAAAATGACACCCCAAAACACATTCCCCAACTTCTCCTGAGTACGGCGATACCACATGTGTGGCACTTTTTTGCAGCCTAGGTGGGCAAAGGGGCCCATATTCCAAAGAGCACCTTTCGGATTTCACTGGTCATTTTTTACAGAATTTGATTTCAAACTCCTTACCACACATTTGGGCCCCTAGAATGCCAGGGCAGTATAACTACCCCACAAGTGACCCCATTTTGGAAAGAAGACACCCCAAGGTATTCGCTGATGGGCATAGTGAGTTCATGGAAGTTTTTATTTTTTGTCACAAGTTAGTGGAATATGAGACTTTGTAAGAAAAAAAAGATAATAAAAAATCATCATTTTCCACTAACTTGTGACAAAAAATAAAAAATTCTAGAAACTCGACATGCCCCTCACGGAATACCTTGGGGTGTCTTCTTTCCAAAATGGGGTCACTTGTGGGGTAGTTATACTGCCCTGGCATTCTAGGGGCCCAAATGTGTGGTAAGGAGTTTGAAATCAAATTCTGTAAAAAATGACCAGTGAAATCCGAAAGGTGCTCTTTGGAATATGGGCTCCTTTGCCCACCTAGGCTGAAAAAAAGTGTCACACATCTGGTATCTCCGTTTTCAGGAGAAGTTGGGGAATGTGTTTTGGGGTGTCATTTTACATATACCCATGCTGGGTGAGAGAAATATCCAAAGAGCACCTTTCGGATTTCACTGGTCATTTTTTACAGAATTTGATTTCAAACTCCTTACCACACATTTGGGCCCCTAGAATGCCAGGGCAGTATAACTACCCCACAAGTGACCCCATTTTGGAAAGAAGACACCCCAAGGTATTCGCTTATGGGAATAGTGAGTTCATGGAAGTTTTTATTTTTTGTCACAAGTTAGTGGAATATGAGACTTTGTAAGAAAAGAAAATAAAAAATCATCATTTTCCGCTAACTTGTGACAAAAAATAAAAAGTTCTATGAACTCACTATGCCCATCAGCGAATACCTTAGGGTGTCTACTTTCCGAAATGGGGTCATTTGTGGGGTGTTTGTACTGTCTGGGCATTGTAGAACCTCAGGAAACATGACAGGTGCTCAGAAAGTCAGAGCTGCTTCAAAAAGCGGAAATTCACATTTTTGTACCATAGTTTGTAAACGCTATAACTTTTACCCAAACCATTTTTTTTTTTTTACCCAAACATTTTTTTTTATCAAAGACATGTAGAACAATAAATTTAGAGCAAAATGAATATATGGATCTCGTTTTTGTTGCAAAATTTTACAACTGAAAGTGAAAAATGTCATTTTTTTGCAAAAAAATCGTTAAATTTCGATTAATAACAAAAAAAGTAAAAATATGAGCAGCAATGAAATACCACCAAATGAAAGCTCTATTAGTGAGAAGAAAAGGAGGTAAAATTCATTTGGGTGGTAAGTTGCATGACCGAGCAATAAACAGTGAAAGTAGTGTAGGTCAGAAGTGTAAAAAGTGGCCTGGTCTTTCAGGGTGTTTAAGCCATGGGGGCTGAGGTGGTTAATAAGAGAGAACTACTGTTAGGGGGTCACTTCAGGGACAGCACAGTTTTAGGCTATACACTGATTGCCAGCATTACTGTAAAGGCGGAACTAAGGTGGCAAAACAACTGTGTGAAGACAGTAAGGGGGAATTCTACTATATAGGGCACTGAGGGGGCATTTTATAAGGGGGAAAAACTACTTTGTGGAATTAGCTATCACGGGGCGCCAAAGGCACACTCGGTCTCCCATCAACCGCAGACCAGGGAGGCTTTGCTAGCTGGGAGGCTCCCTGCTCCTAGGTCTGCCTTGGGCACTGAGCTGATCACTCGGTGCTCGACTTGTCTGTCTGTCGGTCATGTGACGCTGGCCACGTACATGACCCTCACTCCCCACTATAAATACAGGCTGCCTGCTGGCCACAGGTTGCCTGTTAATTCTAGGTTCCAGGCTATTTGTTGGACTACTGAATACTCACCTGATCCTGTTCCCTGACGATCCTTTGCCTCCTGTACTGTGCATCTCTCCTTCCATCTGACGATTCTTTGCGGACTCCTGTTGTACTTTGTTTCTCTCCTGCTATTTGACCTCGGCTTTTCCTGACTATCCTCTGCTCATTCCTTAGTACTGCGTAGCTCTCTAGGTATTGACCCGATCCGTTCATGTTCCTTTATTTGTCTTGTCTGTCTTCCCAGCACGTATCCTAAGTTAGGGACTGCCGTCTAGTTGTCCCCTGTCATTAGGACTTGCGAGGCAAGTAGGCAGAGCCAGGGGTGAGGGTGGAACGCAGTGGTCACTATCCTCCCCCCTGTGTGTAGTGTACGTGACCGTCACAGATTAACAGGCCATAACCTAACCACTGTATCATGAATACTCTGGTGTCCTTGACTGACCATGTCTCTAACCTGACACAAATGGTGCAGGAGCTAGGGGACAAACTCTGTTCTTTTGAGCTAGGACAAGGTACATCCATCCCTCAGGCCTCCAGTCTACATTTAGAGCCCCAGATTAAGCTTCCTGAGCCCTTTTCTGGAGATCGGAAGAAGTTTATTTCCTTTAAAGAAAATTGTTAACTTTTTTCCGTTTGCGCCCCCTTATCCTCTGGGCCCGAGAGTCAACGCATGGGCATTGTCATTTCCCGGTTACAGGGTGATCCCCAGTACTGGGCATTTTCTTTACCTGCTGTCGCAAGTTGTTTAACATCAGTGGAGGTTTTTTTCAGGCCCTGGGTACCCTGTATGATGAACCAGACAGGACACTGGTAGCCGAGACTGCTCTAAAGGTTCTGGTTCAGGGCGATCTACTTGCGGAGGAGTATTGCACCCAATTCAGAAGGTGGTGTGTTCTCTCAGGATGGAATGAACCAGCACTTAAGAGTCAGTTCAGGTCAGGTCTGTCTGATAACTTAAAGGATCTTCTAGTGAGTTATCCGCTTCCAGAGACTCTAGAGGAGATGATGACCCTTGTAGTCCGACTTGACCGATGGGTTAGAGAGAGACGACAGGAATGACAGTTCTCTCCTCAGGTGGTGGTCCAGCCTGAGGTCTATCCTAGAAACAATGCTGAGGTCTCTACCGAAGAACCTATGCAGGTCGGCATGACTCAAGGGAATCTGCGCTGCAGACGTGGAGTGTGTTTTTACTGCGGAGATCCTGACCATTGGATCAACCTGTGTCCTAAGAAGGCCCTCTCTGTTAAGTCTCCCAAGGCAACCTAAAGACCAGGTACACCCTGATATTACGAAATGTAAGCTTTTGGTACATATAACAATATCTCTGGGGGTTAATAAATGGCCGGGTAAGGCCTTTATTGACTCTGGTTCAGCGGCCAGCTTTATTGACTGAGTACGCCATTAGACTGGGTATTCCAATTTTTTCTCTTCCTACACCTATCCATGTCATGGCTATTGACGCCATTCCCCTGGTAAGTGGTATGGTGAGGTCATGTACCTCAGAGATTTCTTTAATCGTGGGGGTGTGCCACTCTGAGAAATGTTCCCTCTTAGTCCTGGAGAACTTACCGGTCGAGGTGGTACTAGGGTTGCTTTGGCTCCGATTACACAACCCCACTATTAATTGGTCCAGGGGGGAGTTGGTGAAATGGGGACCTAAGTGTGACTCGTGCTTGTCTGTGGTACAAGCTGGGCTCTCAGTAGAATCTGATATATTACCCACGGTCATTAGGGAATATTCTGATGTGTTCTCATCACCTACCCCGGAGGTTCTACCACCCCATAGACCTTATGATTGCACCATAGAGTTAGTAGAAGGTGCCAGGTTTCCTAAGGGGCGTATTTATAATCTCTCTAAGCCCGAACGCAAGGCCATGGAGCATTATATTAAGGAAAGCCTCGGTAAGGGGCACATTAGACCTTCTGTCTCTCCTATGGGAGCGGGGTTTTTCTTTGTTAAGAAGAAGGATGGTGGTCTTAGGCCTTGTATCGATTACCGGAAATTGAATAAGATCACTATCCAGAATAGATAGATACTCTCTCCCATTGATTCCGGATTTATTTAACCAGGTTCTGGGGGCAACGTGGTTTTCTAAGATTAACCTGAAAGGGGCATATAATCTAATCCGAATCAAGGAGGGAGACGAATGGAAGACGGCGTTCAATACTCAGGCAGGGCACTATGAATATCAGGTTATGCCTTTTGGACTCAGCAATGCCCCAGCTGTGTTCCAAAACTTTATGAATGATATTCTTAGAGAGTTTTTAGGTAAATTTGTCATTGTCTATCTTGACGACATTTTGATATTTTCTCCTGATTTCAAATCTCATGTGTCTCATGTTAGACAAGTATTAGAGGTGTTGAGGGAGAATCAGTTGTCCGCTAAACAAGAGAAATGTGTCTTTGGTGTACAGGAGATACTGTTTCTAGGGCATGTCCTGACCCCTCACGCCTTCAAGATGGATCCTGGTAAGGTACTAGCTATTAAGGAATGGGTAAGGCCTTCATCCGTAAAATAACTTATTACGGATTTTAACGCTGGAATAAAGGTCAACTATAATTTCACCTGAATTGAGCTGGATACTTTTTTTTTTATATTTTTTTTCTAATCTTCTGGACTTTACCGGATCCAGGTGTGGCATCCATGCACAAAGGGTGTTTGAAATCAACGCAGGTGAGAGCTGCCTTACTATATTATCTACAACGGTTCTTAGGTTTTGCCAATTACTACCGTAAATTTATTAAGAATTTTTCAGTAATTGCTAAACCGTTGACCGACCTTACTAAGAAAGGGGTGGATTTGGAGAACTGGTCTACTGAGGCCATTACTTCGTTTGAAACACTAAAAAAGGCATTCAGTAGCGCTCCCATTCTGATCCAGCCAGATCAGGAGAGACCTTTTATTGTGGAGGTGGATGCGTCTGAGGACGGCGCAGGAGCAGTCCTTTCACAAGGTCCTGCTAGTCTAACTAACCTGAGGCCGTGTGCATTCTTTTCCAGAAAATTTTCTTCCACCAAGAGAAACTACGACATAGGGAATCGGGACTTGCTGGCCATTAAGTGACATTTGAGGAGTGGAGGCATTTTCTGGAGGGGGCAAGGCATTGTGTAACTGTTGTCACTGACCATAAGAACCTTATGTTTCTCGAATCTGCTAAGAGGTTGAATCTCCATCAGGCTAGATGGGCACTGTTTTTTACTAGTTTTGAATTCTCCATTACTTTCAGGCCTGGAAGTAAAAACGTGAAGGCTGATTATCTCGGAGCTTCCATGCTTTTCAGCCTACAGAGGCACCGCCTGAATCCATCCTACCAGCAAATATCTTCGTAGCAGCCTTAACCCAAGATATCTCGGCTCTCATTAAGGCTGAACAACATCTGGCACAGGCAACCACCCCAACAGATAAGTTGTTTGTCCAGATACAATTTCGTCTCCAGCTTTTGGGTGAGTGTCATGATTCTGCCTTTTGTGGACATCTGGTTTTCAGTAGTGTTGATCACAAATATTCGAATTGCGAATTTTAATCGCGAATACCTGCACTTCGAAAATTCGAGAATATTTAGAATATCACAAAATATATTCGTAATCGCGAATATTTGAGTTTTTTTTAAATACCAGTTCATGCGAATTTTCGCAATCAAGAAAATAATGTTTAGATCATGAATTCGCGAATTCTCAAATATATGGCAAATATATGCCCAAATATTTGCGAAATATCGCGAATTCGAATATTGCCCTTGTCGCTCATCACTAGTTTTGAGGGCACTAGAGAGCTGGTTTCTAGATCTTATTGGTGGCCCACTCTATTTAGGAATGTCAAGTCCTACGTGTCAGCCTGTGAGGTTTGTGCTAGGTCTAAGACACCTAGGACTCGCCCTGCTGGTAACCTACGACCCCTACTCATTCCCAGTAGACCCTGGTCCCATATCTCGATGGACTTTATTACTGACCTGCCGCCAGTGGAGGGTAAGACTGTGGTTTGGGTAGTGGTCGATAGGTTTAGCAAGATGGTTCATTTCATTCCCCTGTCTAAACTCCCGAATGCCAATGCAATTATGGGTTAAATACCTTCCGTTGGCTGAATTTGCTTTGAATAACCGTGTTAATTCTTCTGCTGGGGTCTCCCCTTTCTTTTGTAACCATGATTTTCATCCCCGTTTTCATTCTGGGTCGTCAGTCTGCTCCTCTAACCCTGAAGCGGATAAACTCTCCTCCGAACTGTGCACAGTTTGGACCCGGGTTCAATCGAACCTAGAAAAGGCTCAAAGTTCTCAAAAACTCCGGCCGATAGGAGACGTTCCAAGGGAGTGAACTTTCAGGTTGGGGATAAAGTATGGTTGTCCTCCAAGAATCTATCTCTCAAGGTAGCTTCTAGAAAATTTGCTCCTCGTTTTATTGGACCGTATAAGGTCACGGAGGTGATTAATCTGGTATCGTTTAAGTTGGAGCTGCCCGAGTCATTCCACATTCATAATGTATTTCATAAATCTCTACTTAAAAAGTATTTTGAACCTTTTATACCATTGAAAACCTCGCCTCCGGAGGTTCTTGTTAGTGAGGCTGTCGAGTATGTGGTGTCTAAGATAGTGGATGTCAGGAGAGTGCGTAATTCCTTACAGTGCCTGATTCACTGGAAGGGGTATGGACCCGAAGAGAGATCTTGGGTACCCGCCATGGAGGTTCATGCTCCTAGACTTGTTCCAAAATGTAATTTAGAACACCATGAAAGGCCATCGCCTAAAGTCTTGGATTCGGTGGGCCCTCGTAAAAGGGGGGGTACTGTCACGGGGCGCCAAAGGCGCACTCAGTCTCCTATCAGCCGCAGACCTGCTGCTTAGCTTCGGCAGCGAGGATCTGTGTTTGGCCTCATTCCCAGGGTGGCTTTGCTAGCTGGGAGGCTCCCTGCTCCTAGGTCTGCCTTGAGCGCCGAACTGATCACTCGGTGCTCAACTTGTCTGTCTGTCGGTCATGTGACGCTGGCCACGTCACATGACCCTCAGACCCCACTATAAATACAGGCTGCGTGCTGGCCGCAGGTTGCCTGTTAATTCTAGGTTCCTGGCTATTTGTTGGACTACTGAATACTCACCTGATCCTGTTCCCTGACGATCCTTTGCCTGCTCCTCCTGTACTGCGCATCTCTCCTGGTATCCTGACCCCGGCTTCCACCTGACGATTCTTTGCGGACTCCTGTTGTACTTTGTTTCTCTCCTGGTATTTGACCTCGGCTTTTCCTGACTATTCTCTGCTCATTCCTTAGTACTGCGTAGCTCTCTAGGTATTGACCCGGTCCGTTCACGTTCCGTTATTTGTCTTGTCTGTCTTCCCAGAACTAAGTTAGGGACTGCCGTCTAGTTGTCCCCTGTCATTAGGACTTACGAGGCCAGTAGGCAGGGCCAGGGGTGAGGGTGGAGCGCAGTGGTCACTATCCTCCCCCCTGTGTGTAGTGTATGTGACCGTCACAATAGCTGAATTTTGGTGCAGACGCAGAATCAACACTCCAACAGCAGCCGCCGCATGGTGTCTGCCTCACATTGTTTTTAATAGAAGCACTGCATTTCATGACCAGCAGTTTAAGGTTGTGACTGGGCAAAGATGGGGGTTTCCCACTTGGCACTGTGTCCAGATGGATGCCGCTTAAAGCAGTGACAGGTGTCCGCTTGAGGTTTAGCTCAATTCAGTGGAGCTAAACCACGAGTGGGTCCGCGGCCTTCAAAGTGAATAACCGCAGTGGTTTCTGCATCAGATTTTGACAGCATCAAAGTCCGACATGTGAACACACCATAAGGGGGAATAAAGGGGATTGGGTCGGATTGTGCAGATAAAGATTGGATGGAGTTAGTGCTGTACCAATAGAGTTACATTTATCTGGGTCTGTCTCTCTAGAGATAGAAATGGGGGTTGGGGTGTTAATGTCAGCCCAAGGGTAGAAAAACACCGCTGGCCGACACTAACACCTAGTGATAGTAATGCAGGTGTCCGTCAGATGCCTCCATTATAAACACCACACTTAAAAACCCCACAAAAAAATATATATATATTACTTAAATAACCACTCTTCGACTCCAGCCCTTTAACTCCTTAAGGACACAGCCATATTTCGCCTTAAGGACCAGGCCATTTTTTGCAAATCTAACCAGTGTCTGTTATGCTGGACAGGATACAAGATACACAGAATACCACCAAACAAGTGTCTAGGCAAGAACCTGGGGATAAAGGTCACCTCCTGACAAATCCCTACCAGCTCTCCCTAAACTTCTATGCCCACGTTCAGACCCTGAAGGTGGGAATGAACGTGTCCCCGTGCCTAGGCTGAAGATTCCCTAAAATCCCTAAGATGGTGAAAGGGGGAAAGAGGCAGCCTGCTCCCTCAGGACCTGGAGGGGGCAGGCGTCTCTCTAACAGCCTAGACAGACAACCACAAGAAAAACAAAACCAACTTATCTTGTTACTGAGCAGGAACAGAAAATCCTTCCTTCCACTGAGCAAGACAGAAGCTATAACCCACACAGGACACTGGGAGTGGGCGTAATTTAAACTCATACCAACGACCCCACCCAGTGCACCTGAAGGGAGGCAGATACAGCTCAACTCCAAAATAAAAACAAAAGGCTACACACGTGCTGCTCACCTGGCAGACCTCCGCACATAACATGAGCAGGGCATGACAGTACCCCCCTTCTACAGGTGACCTCCGGACACCCCGGCCCAACTTTATCCGGGTGGGATCTGTGAAAAGCCCTCACCAGTCGGCTGGCCTTAACATCCACAGCCGGAACCCACATCCTCTCCTCAGGGCCGTATCCCCTCCAGTGTACCAGGTACTGAAGGGAATCCCGAAGAACTCTTGAGTCGAGAACCCTAGAGATCTCGAACTCTAAATTTCCATCAACCAGAACAGGGGGAATAGGCAATGGCGATGGTTCCACCGGTTTCACATATTTCTTCAGTAAAGACCTGTGGAACACATCAAGGATACTCCAAGTCTGCGGAAGATCCAGACGAAACGCTACTGGATTGACCACCGCAGATATTTTGTAAGGTCCAATAAATCTTCGACCCAGTTTCCAAGATGGTACTCTCAGTTTAATATTTTTAGTAGATAACCACACCAAATCACCCACACACAGGTCCGGACCGGTCATACGTCTCTTGTCAGCCATTCGCTTATACCTCTCACCCATCTTCTCCAAATTCACTTGGATCCTCCGCCAGATAGAAGACAAGGCAGAAGAAAATCTCTCCTTCTTTGGCATCCCAGAGGAACTAGTCCCAGAAAAGGTACCAAACTGAGGATGAAAACCATATGCGTCAAAAAATGGCGACTTACCCGTGAACTCCTGCCTACGGTTATTCAAAGCAAACTCTGCTAGGGATAAGAATGAGGACCATTCCTCCTTATTCTCAGCCACAAAGCACCTCAAGTAGGTCTCCAGGTTTTGATTAGTACGCTCTGTCTGCCCATTCGACTGCGGATGAAAAGCAGAAGAGAACGAAAGTTGAATGCCAAGCAGAGAGCAGAACGCCCTCCAAAACCTGGAGACAAACTGCGTGCCCCTATCAGAAACCACATCTGAGGGAATGCCATGTAATTTCACGATATTATCCACAAAAATCTGAGCAAGAGTCTTGGCATTGGGCAGACTAGCTAACGATACAAAGTGAGCCATTTTACTAAAACGGTCAACAACCACCAAAATTACTGTTTTACTCGGCAAATCCGTAATAAAGTCCATAGACAAGTGCGTCCAAGGACGTGACGGAATAGACAAAGGAAGAAGTGAACCAGAAGGTTGAGTGTGAGCAACCTTTGACCGTGCACAGGTTTCACAAGCTGCTACGTAATGGTCAACACTCTTACGTAACCCGGGCCACCAGAACCTCCGGGACACAAGATCAAAGGTGGACTTACCACCAGGATGTCCAGCAAGGACAGTATCGTGATGTTCCTTGAATACCTTGTATCGCAGTCCATCAGGAACAAACAACCTCCCTGGGGGACAAGAACCAGAAGCCCCCTCCTGGGCTCCCAACACCTCCAACTCCAATTCGGGGTACAGAGCAGAGACCACCACCCCATCAGCCAAAATCAGAGCAGGATCCTCTGAATCACATCCCCCAGGAAAACTGCGAGACAACGCATCTGCCTTGACATTTTTAACCCCCGGGTGAAAAGTAACCACAAAATTGAACCTGGTAAAGAACAGTGACCATCTAGCCTGTCTAGGATTCAGACGCTTGGCAGATTGCAGGTAAGCTAAATTCTTATGATCAGTATATACCGTAACGGGATGAGACGCCCCCTCCAACCAGTGACGCCATTCCTCAAAGGCCAATTTGATGGCCAGCAATTCCCTATCTCCTACATCATAATTCCTCTCGGCGACCGAGAGCTTCTTGGAAAAAAAAAGCACACGGAACCCATTTGCCAGGAGATGAACCCTGCGACAGCACTGCTCCAACCCCCACTTCTGATGCATCAACCTCGACCACGAATGGCTGAGACACATCGGGCTGCACCAGAATGGGAGCAGAGGCAAAACATTCCTTAATAACCGAAAAGGACTGCAATGCCTCATCCCACCAGACGTCGACGCCCTTCTTAGTCGTTTTCTTTCAGCCAAAAATGAACTTAAGATTCTGTAAATGCGCCCTCTCAAGTGCCCAGGGCAGCGTCTCAATCGTCCGAGCCCCAGGCAGCACCTCCTCAATGGCTCATAACCCCGCCCTCCGTGTGCCTCTGCCCGCCCGTTTACTCTCCTCCTCTCTCCTTTTCCACTGCGCTACGAATTTGACCACGCAGCCGCAGTGGAAAAGGAGAGAGGAGGAGAGTAAACGGGCGGGCAGAGGCACACGGAGGGCGGGGTTATGAGCCGTTGAGGAGGTGCTGTCTGGGGCTCGGACGATTGAGATGCCGCTCTGGGCACTTGAGAGGGCGCATTTACAGAATCTTAAAAGTTCCCTTTAAACCTACTGTTTCCATAGAACGGCGCTAGAGAAAGTACAGAGTAATAGACAGTCTGGTTAGACTAAAAGTCAGAGATATCAAAATTCTTCTAATGCCAAAGCCTCATGTTCGCAGTGCGAGAGGCACCCCAGGCCTCTACTGGATTCTCGCCCTTCGAACTGCAATATGGCAAACACCCTCGCGGTCTCTTGGATGTGGCTAAAGGGGCATGGGAACAACAACCCACTCCACATAAATTTTTTATTGAGTATTACCCAGATGCAAGATCGAATAGAGACAGTGTTGCCTCTTGTTAGGGAGCATATAGAGGCAGCTCAGCAAGCCCAGAGTCGGGTCTATAATCGGCAGGCTCGGGTCCGGATCTTTAACCCGGGTGATTGGGTTTTTGTTCTGGTGCCGACCGTGGTCAGTAAGTTCCTGGCTAGGCAGCTAATCGAGAAGTTAGGACAAGCACGGTACTTTTCTGTTTTGGACCTTACGAAAGGGTACTGGTAGGTGCCCTTAATGGAGGCTGGCAAAGAGAAAACTGCATTTGTCACACCTGAGGGGCTGTATCAGTATAAGGTGTCACCATTTGGTCTGCATGGCACCACCGCCACTTTTCAGCGACTTATGGACATTGTGCTTTGTCCACATTGTCGGTATGCTTCGGCTTACCTGGACGATATTGTCATCCACAGTAGCGACTGGGAAAGTCACCTACCCAAAGGGCAGGCTGTAGTGGACTCCCTTCGAAAGGCTGGACTAACCGCTAACCCGAAAAAAAATGTGTAATAGGGTTAGTGGAGACTAAGTACCTGGGGTATGTCATTGGGCGTGGAGTCATCAAACCCCAAGTAAACAAAATAGAGGCGATAAGAAATTGGCCCCGACCTGTCACCACTAGGCAAGTAAAGTCATTCCTGGGAATGGTGGGCTATTAAATGAGGTTTGATCCCCACCTTACTACGGTGGCCACTCTATTAACAGGGCTCTTGAAGGGACACAAGTGAGTACTGGTTCACTTGGATGATCGGGCGGAAGAGGCTTTCTCCGCTTTGAAGTCTTTGCTTTCTCCGGGTCCCCGGGTTTGGTGACGCCTGACTTCAAAAGGGAGTTTATAGTACAGACTGATACCTTCGAAGTAGGCCTCGGTGATGTACTGTCTCAGGAAGTCAATGGGGAGGAGCATCCCCTTGTCTTTCTCAGCCGTAAGCTCACTTCAGCCGAGACCCGGTACAGTATAGTGGAGAGAGAGTGCCTGCCTATCAAGTGGGCACTAGAAAGTTCCGCATGGTGACTAACCACTCCCCTATCAAGTGGATGAGCCAGGCTAAAGACAGAAATGCCCGGATCACCCCATGGTTTCTGTCCTTACAAAACTTTAAGTTTTCGGTGGAACACAGGGCAGGCCGGTTACAGAGAAACATGGATGCCCTGTCCCAGGTACACTGTCTGGCGTGTGTTCACCCCCTCAGGGTTGTGACACAGTGAGGGGTTTTGTCTGGGAAGGCAGGTATTTTCCTCCCAGCATTAGTGTTGAGCACAAATATTCGAATACCGAATTGCTTGTGGGCCAATGAGAAGGAATCAATGTCAAGTTCACAACAATACTTAGTGCACCAATCAGTAAACTGTAGTCAGACCTGCCAAAATGTGAAGTTGCACGTAGTGCGATAAAATATTCTAATCACTGCCGATTAGCGTAATCGCGAATATATTGGAGCACTTGACTCTATCTGCATATAAAGTTATTCTTTTTTTTAACAAATCTTTATTTATCACAGCAAGCATGGTAAAAAAGACAAGAACAATAAGCGGGCGACAGCCCAACAGTCGAGGAGGACATATATGATACAATGATGTAAAATGTAGGTACAGCAGCGTAAAGATACAACAATATGTTAAGATAGGCTTGTTAGGCAGACATGACATGAATAGTAAATATGGCATGCAAGAAGAATCAGGTTCCTGTGAGGGTATGACCAGCTTTAGTCAAAAAAGACAGGAGGAGAGCAAGCTAGCACAATAAAATATCAGACAGATGTTGGAAGAGACATAACCACTGGCATGATTAAATAAGCATGGCATACAATAGAGGATGTGCAACTCAAAGTGGACATTTAATGAAGAGGAGATGTGACTGCCGAATCACCTGGAGGAAGACACGTGTTCCTCGACTCCGTCTCCAGCCATTTTAGCCACGGTCCCCAGAGGCTAATAAATTTGTCGTGCGAGAGGGTCTCCCAACTGGTTAATTCCTCGAACCTGCAGATCTCATGAACCTTTTGGGTCCATTCTTCAATTGAAGGTACTTGTGTCGAGAGCCAATGTAAAGGGATCAAAAGTTTGGCAGCCGACAACATGTGTGCTAATAGAGAGTATTTGTGCAAGGGGAAGTCTTTTGAAGGAGCATTGAGAAGTACCAAAGTCGGAGAGAGGGGAGGGGCCGAAGGGCAAATTTGTTGTAATATTTTATTAAGCACAGTCCAGAACTGAGAGACCCCCCGACACGACCACCATATATGTGAGAGTGTACCAATTTCTTCGTGACATCTCCAGCAGGCTGGGGAAGTGAGAGGGTCTAACCTATGCAACACCTCCGGAGAACGGTACCATCTCGTCAGCAGTTTAAAGGAATTCTCCTGGATTCTAATGCATCTGTAGAACCTGTGAGAATTCCTCAGTAGTGAAGAGACCAACTCATCCGACAGGGTTATACCTAAATCCTGCTCCCATCTCTCAATGAAGGCCGGTCTGCTAGGTGCGCCTTCTAATAGCAGCTTGTTATAAATTAGCGAGATAATCTTTCTCGTCGGTTTGGGCGAGGCCACAAGAGTGTCGAACCAAGAGGGTATAAAATTCTTGTTAGCTTTAACAAGGTACTGTTGACATATAAATGAAAAATGCGAGTAGTGCAAAGGGGTCCAACTCAAAGCCATCCGCGATGCCCGGAGGTCCTGCAAGGATGGGATCCGCCTATCTCCCAAGAAATCCCCCACAACAAACGCATTAAAGGCAGGCCAGATTCCCAGGACATATGAATAATTTGAAGACAAGCAGTACGGCAGCAGGTGCATGGGGAGAAGGGGCGAGGGACCGGGGTGAAAACCAAACCTCCTAGCTGCAGTGTTCCGAGAGACTAAAAGTCCTTTAAGTAGGAGTAGTGCATCTAGATAATGCGCAGGACCATGTCCAGCAGTCCAGAGGTAGGCAAGTACATCCGGAGATATTAATTGGCGGGCGATTTGGCAGCCCAATTTTTTAATGTTCATGTTTAGTAATTCACTCAGTAAACGGAGTTGAATAGCCCCATAGTATAGTTTGATGTCTGGCAAGCCAAAGTCGCCTCTGTGTTTGGGAAGGGTTAACAAAGCATACGCCAACCTCGGACGTGGCCGCCTCCAAATGAAGCCCGAAACGATCCTGCGCAAGTAACATAAAGTTATTCTAATGTTCTGCCGTGCCAACCATTTTCTCCAGTCTCAGAAAACTTATAACAGCTTGAAAAATTTTAAATATCGTGAATTTGAATACAGCCCCTGCCGCTCATCACTACCCAGTATCTGCTGCTGGGCTGATTTACAGCCATGTGAGGTCAAATACCGGACCGGAGTTTAAGTGCCGGTCCGGGTTTTGGCAGCACCTGGCTGTCTTTAAATAGGCAGCTGGGCTAAGCAGCTGAGTCTCTGTGTTGGGATCTGAGATTTTGTGCCGGACTGGAGGGCTGAGAGCCATGTGCAGGGGGAACAGGCCCCCTAAAACCTGCTGTGGACTACTGGAGGCAGAATTGCTAGCAAGGTGACTTGTGCAATATGAACTTTCCATAGTGTGTGAATTAACACCAAAGACTGTGACATATTGTTCTGTGCAAATTGAACTGCCCATTTGTGTGTGAATTAACACCAAAGACTACAAAGTGACGTGTTGTTTTGTGCAACTGCCGCAAGTGTGAATAAACACTGAAGTTGGAGTTAAGAACTTGTATTTTGCCTCTGCGTCCACTTACCCTATCTACCAGAGCGAAACCCCACACTATTTATGATTTTATAATTTTTTAACTAATTATGAGGAATTTATTGACTCTTGGACGTGGTTGAATCAGAAAAAAGTGTATGATCTAGATAAGTTTTTATCTCTCTGCTCAAGGGGATTATGGGGAGGAACACTTACACTGTGGGTTCTGCATTTTTTTTTTCTTATTGCTGAAATGCCATTAAATAAAGAGTAAAAAAATTATAAATTATAATAAAGAAATATAAAAGAAAGATTGAACCTACCTTACAGGTGATCATTTTGCATGTTTTCACCATAATAGCTGATGGATTCCCAGCTACAGCGGATCGAACTCTTTTAACCTCCGGGTGGTCAGAACATATAACATCCCAGCAAAACCTCTGAATCACTCCACCCACTCCACGTCTTCTCATCTCAGCAGCTACACGAATATCTTCCACCACAGCAGTAGTTCCATCATCAACCACTATGAATGACTCAAAGCCCACCTGACGATCCATAAGGAGAAGAACAAGATGAGCATAGAGTAGGTCATGGAGTTTCTGCTCTAAGATCTGACCATACAGAAGGACATACAAGCAGTACTTTGTCATATTTTATGAACACATCTTCAACTTTCTAGTATACTTTGTGTTTGAATTCCTTTTGACAGTGAATGGAAACATTTTTTTATATTATCAGTAGTGTTGATCGAGCACCCGAGCACAATAAAAGTCTATGGGAGAACCCGAGCATTAAACCAGGCTCCCCCTGCTCTGAAGAGGGGAGGGTGCCGGGTCCTACTGAGGTCTATGCAGAAGATCGCTGTACAGTGGGGAAACCTCCAGTGTGAGTCAGCGCTTAGGAGTACCTGCTCTGACTCCATATATAGCTATGTCCATATATGGAGTCAGTGCTTGGGGACACCAGTGTATTTAAATCTAATTTAGCCTTTACTTCTGAAATGTTTCTGCCAGGATTTGAGCTCACAACATTCTACATTAGAGGCAAGAATCTTAACCACTCAGCTATAAAGCTAAATGATAAACTGTGTCAGAAAAACCAAATAGTAATTTCTCATGTAGTAAGTATTCCTATACAGCAGAAGTATCATTTTATATTTAACCGCAGGTTACCATGTAGCTGTATAGCGGAGTGGTTAAGGTTCTTGGCTCTAATGTAGAAGGTTGCGAGTTCAAATCCTGGCAGAAACGTATGAGATATAGAGGCTAAATTTAATTTATATATATATATATATATATTTTTTTTTTGTAATTGTAAAAAATGTATGGCACAAAATAAATGTGTAATTACTAACAAAAATAATAAAATATATATATACCAAATTTAGTTAAACATTTTCTTCTGAATACAAACACCTCATGTATGGTTGTAAACTGTTTGGGCACACAGCAGGGGTCAGAAGGGAATGAGCTCCATATGATTTTTGGAGGGTACATTTTTTTTTTTGGAAATGTTTTTGGGCACCATTTCACATTTGATGAGATGCTGAGGTCTCCAGAGAGTGGAACCCCCCCGCCCAAAAAAAAAAAAAAAAAAAATGGCTATTTTGACACTTGAAACCAATTTTTTCTATTATAAAAAAAGTTTTCACTTTTATTTTTGTCCCACTGTTTCAATACAGTACAATATATGCTGAACTGTTTTATGCCTCATTCACACATCAGTGTTTGGTCAGTGATTTTGAGCCAAAATCAGGAGAGGAGGCTCCACAGAGATAAGGTATAAGAGAAATATCTGTCGTAACAGCCAGGCCCCTGCTGCTGATCGGGCGAGTGCAGGAGCTGCGCCTGCTCAATCAAGGCAAGTACATTAACGTGGGAATACAGCAAAAGACCACATTCCCCCACGTCGATGTACATGAAAATGCGTGAAGGGTTAAGGCCTGCAAATTATTTCAGCATTTTGTTAGATTTATTGTACAGTGCAGATATTAGACGTAATGTTAAAAAGCAGCAGGCAGATAAGGTCACGGAGCTTCGGGTCAGATCTTGGTAATCTCTCATTGTGTGTACATGCAGTGGCCAGGATACTTGTTGTTAATGTTCTGTATTTGTCGTGACGCCAATTGCAGCGTGCGCAGGGTACTATCTCAGGGCCCTTCCAAGGTGTTATAACGCAAGTCCCAGATTAGGAATGTGATGTAATGGCCTGTAATGTCTCTGTAGGATCTCATACATTTGTACGGCTGGGCTCTTGGCTCACTTGCAATAGATTTGAGTGTAGTGATAGTAGGAGTAATAGAGGAACTTGGCAGAATAAATGATGTCCAGACCTTTAGATGAAGTTCAAACGTTGCTTTACTTGACATAACTTTCATCCAAGCAGTATACAGCTTTGGTCTCTTGGTCCCAGCAGGTTTCAGGAATCATTGGCAGGAATGAATACTTCTGCTTTAAATATGGAGCTTGCAGGATAAAAACGTCTGCTTGGTAGCTCTGTAACTATGGCAGGGTTAGCTTCTGCACTTATCTGATAGCTTCTTCTTTGTGGGGACAGACTAGCTGAGGAGGAATTGGCTGATCCTAGGTCTTTGGATTTATCTCACAGATGGATTCTCAGTGGATGCTTTCTTCCTGGAACTTTGGAGGTGATCTGTAGTTTTCTGCTGTTCTCATCCAGCAGAGCTGAAGGTGCTCAGACTGGGTATATGACTAAGTCTCAGCAGAGACTAGGTCCTTGCTGTCTTCCCTATGCAGGGGGACTCCTGGACGCTATCACACACCCTACCCCTAGCAGGGGGGAGGCTACACTGACTCTAACTTCCTTCTCCACCCATGCTGCTGGATGTGGGAACTGCCCACTCTCTCACAGAGGGGGAGCTAAACTGGAATAATCCATTCCAGCTTAGATTCACTAAACTGTACTTGCCAATGAGTTGCTGCCACCTACTGGTAACCAGGCAAACTACAGGAACAATTACTTTTAACATGGATTTATATGCACATTTGTGGAAGACATAATGTAAATTATATCAGATGACATTATAAAGGCTCTTAGGAAATAGTAGTGGGGAAGAGGTGTGTAGTAACACAACTCTGGGGTGTTACACACACAAGATGGTGGATAATAGAGACAGGTGGTGTGGTCAGAAGATGTGGATGGCACTGTGTGTTTATACCCTTAGTGCACACACTTGGACGAGCACAGAATCTTCTTGCAACAGGTTTTTGTATGTAGTGTGAATGTGCAATATTAGCCAATACCCTCTGGATCGTGTCCTTGAATCTATCTTGAAGGAATATAATGGCAGGTCATCCAATTTGCAAGGAACCATCCTGCCAACCATGGCACAACCACACATATAGAAGCAGCCGATTAGAGATATTTGTGATGAATATTATACTGGGGTCGGCCTTAAATTGACGCCCAATTAAATACGCCCATCATTTTCTGGGGTTTTAAAAACACACTTTTTTTTGTCAAAAAACAGTATTTTCCTGATCTGCAAGTGTTAAATTCAAGTTTAATATATCCAGCTTTCATATTCTGTTACAAAAAAAAACACTTTTTTGGCTATCTACAACATCTGGATTAGTCAGTGTGCAATTTAAGCTAGAAATACACCCATCATTTTCTGGGGTTTTAAAAACACAGTTTTTTTTACATAAAAACACTATTTTCAGGCCTTGCAGCATCAGCACGTGTGAAATTACAGGCTTAAATACTGCTGTCAAATTCAGTTGTTAAACAAACAAAGAAAATTTAGTTGGCAGCCTTTGATGCAGATGTCATTGTGAGATACACCCTTAATACATTTGGGTTAGATTCAGAGATTTGAAATACCGCTATTTGGTGCACCAATATTGAATTCAGGTCTACACTGCTTCAGGCCGTGTGAGATACACCCTCTACATACCGGGATTTGATTCAGGGATTTGAAATACAGCCATTTGAAATACAGCCATTTTGGGCAAAGAAATATTTAATTCAGGCCTACACTGGTTCAGACTGTGTGAGATACACCCTCTACATACAGGGGTTTGATTCAGGCATTTGAAATACAGCCATTTGGTGCACCAATATTGAATTCAGGCCTACACTGGTTCAGGCCGTGTGAGATACACCCTCTACATACAGGGTTTGATTCAGGCATTTGAAATACAGCCATTTAAAATACAGCCATTTTGGGCAAAGACATCCTTAATTTAGGCCAACACTGGTTCAGGCCCTGTGAGATACACCCTCTACATACAGGGTTTTGATTCAGGCATTTGAAATACAGCCATTTGAAATACAGCCATTTTGGGCAAAGAAAGATTTAATTCAGGCCTACACTGGTTCAGACAGTGTGAGATTGTCACCACCAGACATCTGAGAAGCTCTGACAGACTTCCTTCAGAACCTCCTCCTTGAGGTTCCTTTTGTTTTGCTTTCATTTTCTCATCTCGTTAGCCTCTCTCAGCTGTCATGTAGTTGCACTGATTGCATCCCTTTAAATCCCTTCCCATACTGCATCACTTTGCGGTTTATACAACTTCCTGGAGTATATGCATGCTGGATGCTACTACTGAGTCTTCTACAGATAAGTTTTGTTTATTCATTTGTATTTTCCTGTTTGCTGGATCCCAGGAGACCCTGACTCCCTCCGTATCAAGTTTAGGGAGCCGGTGGTCGTGTCCCCTCACTATTATAGAGTGTTCAGGGGTTATTCAGTCAAGGTACGAGGATATGCGATCTTCTACCATTGAGAATTTTACATAGGCTGAGCAGTTTAGGGAGAGAGCCAGGTCTGTGGCAGGGCTATCCCTTTGGTTCCTTAGTTTTGGATCCAGTCAGCCGGATCTTCATTTTGTGTCTTCTAGTTTGCTGTACACCTTCCGTGACAGAGATACACCCTCTACATACAGAGGTTTGATTCAGGCATTTGAAATACAGCCATTTTGGGAAAAGAAATATATAATTTAGGCCTACACTGGTTCAGGCCCTGCGAGGTACACCCTCTACATACAGGGGTTTGAATCAGGCATTTGTAATACAGCCATTTGAAATACAGCCATTTTGGGCAAATAAATCTTTAATTCAGGCCTACACTGATAGTAATAGATAATATATCCAGCTTTCATATTCTGTTACAAAAAAAACACTTTTTTGGCTATCTACAACATCTGGATTAGTCAGTGTGCAATTTAAGCTAGAAATACACCCATCATTTTCTGGGGTTTTAAAAACACAGTTTTTTTTACATAAAAACACTATTTTCAGGCCTTGCAGCATCAGCACGTGTGAAATTACAGGCTTAAATACTGCTGTCAAATTCAGTTGTTAAACAAACAAAGAAAATTTAGTTGGCAGCCTTTGATGCAGATGTCATTGTGAGATACACCCTTAATACATTTGGGTTAGATTCAGAGATTTGAAATACCGCTATTTGGTGCACCAATATTGAATTCAGGTCTACACTGCTTCAGGCCGTGTGAGATACACCCTCTAAAAACAGGGGTTTGATTCAGGCATTTAAAATACCGCCATTTGGTGCACCAATATTGAATTCAGGCCTACACTGGTTCAGACCGTGTGAGATACACCCTCTACATACAGGGGTTTAATTCAGGCATTTGAAATACCGCCATTTGGTGCACCAATATTTAATTCAGGCCTACATTGGTTCAGATCGTGTGAGATACACCCTCTACATACAGGGGTTTGATTCAGGCATTTGAAATACAGACATTTGAAATACATCCATTTTGGGCAAAAAAATCTTTAATTGAGGCCTAGTCTGGATCGGGCCGTGTGAGATACACCCTTTACATACTTTCGTTCTATTCTACTATTAATTAAACACCCATTTAGGGCAAGATCCTAAATTCGAAAAATATGAGGATAGCGTCAAATAAGGGACGTGGCCCAGGTCGTGGTGCTGCTGGTGGAGCTCCTGTTGCAGGGAGAGGACGTGGTCGATCTGTGCCAGCTACACGCACAAGTGAAACTCCTTCCTCAGGTGCGAGTAGGCGACAAAACCTGCAACGGTATTTGGTCGGGCCTAATGCTGCTCTACAAATGGTGATGTCCCGACGGGGAGTGGGGGAACACCCCATCGCACAATGCTCTGGCTACCAGGCCGCAATGCAGGGAAAAGGGAGCTGGTCACCTCCTAATGCTTCCCTCAACAGGCCCTAGTCTCCTAACTGTATGAGCCCCCTTCAGTGGTAAGAGGACTCATACCCACATGCCTAGAGACCTAGGAATCCCTGCATTGCCCTACAGATGATAACAGGGCAGAGAATACCTGTGCATCCACGACACGGATGACAGGCATCTCCAGAGGCCCAGTAGCTGACAGGATGCAAGACTATGGGTAAAACAGTACGGCAGGTAAGTCACACAGCAACATAACAATGCTATAAACACTTACCTGCCGCAGCCGAGATGGACGGAGGCTCCAGGCTGGGAAACCCACAGTCTTGCCTTCGCTTAAACCCCTCCGGGAAAGCAAGCCCCTTCCGGAGCAATCACACCACCATGCGAACCTCCAAACAGGGACCACACCAAAACTACAACAAAACCAGAGAGGAAGGGTACAGGAAACAGACACAAATAATTGCAACTAAGGGTGGCTCACACAGCATGACACATTCAGCCAGGGAGCAGAGCTCCAACACAGACTGACAACAATCAAACCCAAACTGACCTCAGGCTCCACCACACCAACATATAAGGAGGCCTGAGGTCACACCCACCACACTCCAACAAGTTTAACTCCGTGCACACCAAATCAGGGAAAACACCATTAAATGTTGCCGCAGGCAACTAAATAAAGCCACGACCTTAACACAAGGTTGTGACAGGTGAGGCCTGAACATGTACAGGCGATAGTAGATTAGGTTGCTGACAGTGGATCCAGTTTCTTCACATTGTCTCCCACCCAGTCTCTTGCTGAAAGACCACAGTTGACACCTGCAGCCAATGTCCATCAGTCTTTCACATCACCCCCTTGCAAATCAGCCAAGCAGTCTGAGCCACAAGTCATGCAGCAGTCTCTTCTGCTTTTTGATGATGTTAGCAGGGTTTCCCAGGGCCATCCACCTAGCCCTGCCCCAGAAGTGGAAAAGATTGAGTGCACCGATGCCCAACCACTTATCTTTCAAGATGAGTACATGGGAGGACCATCGCAGCACGTCTCGGATGATGACAAAACATAGGTGCCAACTGCTGGGGCTTTTGAAAGTGTGCAGACCGACAAGGAAGGCAGGGATGAAGACTGGGTGGAAGATGATGTGGAGGACGATGAGGTCATGCGAACCAAGGTCATGCGAGTGACCTATGTAGTTCGGAGGAAGAGGAGGTGGTCGCACAGAGCCACCGGCACAGCAGAAGAGGGAGCAGGGTGCAAAAGCGGAGCAGCCGTCCTCTAGACAGTACGCCTGCTACTGCCCACCTCAGCAAGGGACCAAGCACACCAAAGCCAGCTCCAAGGAGTTCCCTGGCGTGGCAGTTCTTCAGACAATGTGCTGACGACAAGACACGAGTGGTTTGCGCGCTGTGCAATCAGAGCCTGAAGCGAGGCATAAACGTTCTGAACCTGAGCACAACCTGCATGACCAGGCATTTAAGTGCAAAGCATGAGCTGCAGGGGAGTAGACACCTCAAAAACTAAGAAAGGTCTGACTCCTCCTGCTTCCTCTTCTGCTGCAGTCTCGGCCTCTTCATCCACCTCTGGTGTGACAGTGCCACCTGCCACCCCGCAAACAGAGGATCTACCAGCAACACCAACACCTGGGTCACCAAGCATCTCCACAATGTCCCACGGAGCATTCAGCTCTCCATCTCCCAAACGCTGGAGAGGAAGAGGAAGTACCCCCCTACCCACCCGCGATCCCTAGCCCTGAATGCCAGCATTTCTAAATTACTATCCTTTGAAATGCTTTCATTCCATCTGGTGGAGACGGATAGTTTTAAAGGCCTTATGGCGGTGGCTGTCCCACAGTACATCGTGCCCAGCCGCCACTACTTTTCAAGGCGAGCCATCCCTTCCTTGAACAACCAAGTAGGGGACAAAATCAGGTGTGCACTGCTCAATGCCATCTGCGGCAATGTGCACCTGACTACGGATACGTGGACCAGTAAGCACGGTCAGGGCAGTTATATCTCCATAACAGCACACTGGGTAAATGCAGTGGTGGCTGGGCCTGAGGCGGATAGCAGTTTGGCGCATGTCCTTCCACCACCGAGGATTGCAGGGCGCTTCAGTTTGCCTCCTGTTGCTTCCTCCTCCTGGTCAGCGTAACACCTTCACCACCAACTTCAGCACAGCCAGGGGTAAATGACAGCAGGCAGTTTTAAACTTATCTGTTTGGGGGACAAACCCCACACAGCGCAGGAGCTGTGGACAGGCCTTGAACAACAGACCGATGAGTGGTTTGTGCCAGTCAGCCTCAAGCCCGGCCTGGTGGTGTGCGATAATGGGTGAAATCTCGTAGCAGCTCTGGGACTAGCCGATATGCACATCCCTTGCCTGGCGCATGTGCTGAATTTGGTGGTGCAGAGATTCCTTAAAACTTACCCCGATATGTCAGAGCTGCTGCATAAAGTGCGGGCCGTCTGTGCGCGCTTTCGGTGTTCTCACCCTGCTGCTGCTCGCCTGTCAGCGCTGCAGCGTAACTTCGGCCTTCCCGCTCACCACCTCATATGTGACGTGCCCACAAGGTGGAACTCCACCTTGCACATGCTGGCCAGACTGTGCGAGCAGCAGCAGGCGATAGTGGAGTTTCAGTCGCAGCACGCACGGGTGAGTCGCTCGGCGGAACAGCACCACTTCACCACCAATGACTGGGCCTCCATGCGAGACCTGTGTTCCTTGTTGCGCTGTTTCGAGTACTCCACCAACATGGCCAGTGCCGATAACGCCGTTCTCAGCGTTACTATCCCACTTCTATGCCTCCTTGAAAAAACGCTCCTGGCAATGATGGAGGATGTGGCACAGGAGGAGGAGGAGGAAGAGGGATCATTTTGTAGGGTTTCCGGCCAGTCATTCCCAAGTGGCTCCGAGGGTGGGTTCCTGCACCCACAAACCCAAGGTACACAATTGTCCAGCCAGGGCACAGTTCTGGAGGATGACAAGGTGGAGGATGAGGAGGAGGTGTCATGGCGGGGAGTGGTGGAAACCCCCCACCGTGCAGTGTCAAAGGGTAAAGGGGATCAGCCTGTTCAAAATGAGTGATAAGGGAGCAGGTCACCTCCTACCGCGTCCCTAATCCTCTCCCTGACTCCTCACCATATGAGTGGACCCCGATGGTGGGACGGCTCATACACTGGATAACTAATATCCTGAGTCGCCCTGGAAATCCCTCACTTAGGAGCAGGGGAGAGACTACCTGTTCATCCACAACACGGAGGAACAGGAGTCTCTAACTAAGGCCAGGCTGCAAGGAGGGGAAACACATACAGCAAAAGGAGATGGCAGGTAAGTGAAACCAGTAACACACTTACCTGCCACAGACACACTGACTGGAACCCGTGCACAAGTGCTAGTGTCCACACCAACATTAAAGGACACAGCACACACCACGAACCACACAGGAACCCAGGACACCCATAGCTGCAATAAACGTGAGACACCATAGGAACATCTATGACCAAAAGGGTGGCCCTCACTGGACAGATGGAATAACCAGACAAGGAGCTTAACTCCAGCACACACCAAGGCTGGAGTAGAACTGACTCCTGACCTGAAGCCACAGGTATAAGAAGCCCAAGTAACCACACCCACACACCCACACACCCACATAAACCCAGTGTTCACAAAACACTAGGAAGGGAGTTAACCCTTCCAACACCAGACAAGGGAAGGAAGCCACTTAAAGGGGAAGTGCACACACAAGGATACTAATCCACATGTTACCACCGGCAACAGCATGCGTGTGCAACCATGTACCGGCAATCAACTAGAAGGCCGAGACACTGCCACTGCATGCTCTCACAGCAACACGTTGCCGCGGGCAACCGCAAGTGTAACAACAGTGTCACAGCGCAAACCAAAGGCCCTGACAGGAGCAGATGGAGGAGGAACCATGTTCACAGCAGGGTGGCACCCAGACTAGCTCATGGCCATCACTGGTGCGTGAAATGGGGGGATACCGAGGACACAGGCGATACACCTCCCACAGAAGACAAATTTTCGTTGCCTCTGGGCAGCCTGGCACACATGAGCGATTACATGCTGCAGTGTCTCCGCAACGACCGCTGAGTTGCCCACATTCTAACTTGTGCTGCTTACTGGCTGGCCTCGCTGCTGGATCCCCGTTACAAGGACAACGTACCGTCCTTAATTCCGTCACTGGAGCGTGATCGTAAGATGCGCGAGTACAAGCGCACGCTGGTAGACGCGCTGCCGCGTCCTCAAACTCCTACTCCATATGGAACTCCACCTCATAAATCCATTTTTTTTTTTTTGTACGTGTCTTATTTTATATAATTTCACTACTTTGTCATTTACATTTTCTGGTTAAATTCACTAATTTTTGGTTGTATAATACCACTGCTATACCTAGTAGGCCGGTTAAAAAAATATAAATAAATTGTCATTAACATTTTCCGGGGAAATTCACCAATTTTTGGGTGTATAGTACCACTGCTATACCTAGTAGGCCGGAAAAAAAAAAAAAAAAAAAAAAAAAAAAAAATTCTCATTAACATTTTCTGGTGAAATTAACCAATTTTTTGGTGTATAGTACCACTGCTATACCTAGTAGGCCGGTTAACAAAAAAATAATAATTGTCAGTTGCATTTTCTGGTCAAATTCACCAATTTTTTGGTGTGATGTACCACTGCTATACCTAGTTGACAGCTTAATAAATTTCAATAATTTTTATTTTACATTTAGGGTGACAATAAACAATTGTTTTCTGTCATAGACCCCTGCTCTACCAATTAGTACAAAAGTAAGTTACAAAGGAATGGCGTAAAAAAAAAAAAAACTGTAAAACCTCTGACTGGAGCTTAACTCAGAAGATAACTAGATAACCTATAAAGAGACACTGAGAACTACTAAGCTAAAAAATATTATTTTATTGAGTATATAGTTAAAAGCATATACAAAGAGATGACAGACAAATGCAAAAAGTGCAGTACAATCTGGGAGAGTTTATCAAGTACAACAGTGTGATAAGGTAAGTGACCTAAATGTAAGAGCCTATAAGTAAAGAAGCTACTATATAAAGTATACATTGAAAAGAGTATCCACTATTAATGAGAGTGCAAGTAATGGCATCAAATATAAAGTGCAAGTGCATGCTATATAGTATAAGCAAAAAAATAAATAGCAACACTCCAATGTGGATCTCTTGAATGTATAAGTATATCTATTCAGCCAGATACAGCAAACAGTAAAGTGCATGTGCAAGCTGCAAGAAGTAATAGGCAAGAAACATAACCAAGGTTGGTTCAAGAGGCAAAGAGCCGCAGCAAGTTACATCAACCATGCGGTCCAAAAAGGCAAGGTCACATACCGTGTATAAGAGGTAACAAATCCACAGGAAGACTGCACACCCCGACGCGCGTTTCGATTTGAAACCTTCCTCTGGGGGTACAGTCTTCCCACTGGAGAGCTCGTATTTAAATGCATATACCACCAATCCAAGTGCGCTGGTCAGTCATGTGATACCCGGGAGGCTGATTATTCTAAGGCACAGGTGAACCGCGCGGTGGCCAATTGCGCGAGTGCAGCTGTGCCTTTTGATCAAGGACCTTCCATGACGTCAATCGCGTCATGATCCCACGAGATATTCAGAGGCCGCGTAATGGCCAGTCACGCAGGCGACGAAGTCAGGGGGATGGGTCATATGATCATAGATCCCGATCACATGATCTCCTATAGTTCAACCCCCGGATAGGAGGTAAACGTCACAGATCATGAACAAGTGAGTGCATTAACATCAATAGTGCAGTTATATGTTCAATGAAAGTGCAATGTGCATGTTACATGGATGACAATGAATTAATAAGTAAACAATGGGAATAGTGAGATCAAGTGAATCGCGGTCACAGGATCTCCTAATGATGCGGCAGCCAGTAATGGACACCCAACAGAGGGAGATCGCATGACAAAGGGTCATAAATTAATAATTAAAGTACCAAGTAGACAGGTTAATTAATTTCTGTAATTTTTCTGTTACATTCTTGGGTTCACATTATACAATTTTAGTTGTGAATAAACCCCTGCTCTGCATAGGTGACAGGGAATAAAATTTCTGAAATGCTTCTTTAATTGATGCGCGCCACCTCCTTTGATTCAATGCTTAAACTTAAACAAGTGGTACCACATTTAAGCTTCAATACTTTGTCCCACATTTCCGCTATAATCTTTTGGCCAACATTTACGCCTCAATAGCTTTTCCCACAATTCCGCTTGACTGTTTTGGCCCACATTTGGGCTTCTGTAATTTGTCCCACATTTGCGCCTCAATAGCTTTTCCCACATTTCTTCTCGATCCCAATTTTTTTTTAGAAATTTATCTCCCTTAAATTTGGTCTCTTTTTCTCACGCTCCCTCTCCGGCCTGGAACCCTGATTCCCCGCCACCCGTAATCACCATGGTAGGCGCATAAAAAAGCATTGAAAGTGGATCATGAACATCACGGGGACGTGCGACATGGTGGGGTGGGGCAGTAAGTATGCACACGCCTACACGAACTAACTGACAGGGGTCAGCCCCTGCAACGTCTGGATCTAAAATTGGGCACAAGGCCTGAGCTTGCCCTTTACCCCTTGGAGGTGCTGGCCTGCCCTGCAGCCAGGGTATTGTCTGAACGTGTGTTTAGCACGACTGGAGGGTTATATTTCCCAATGTTTTGGTGTGTACCCTAAATTAAAAAAATAAAAATAAATTTTAAAACAAAAAGCAGTGTAGGCTACCTCCTCCTCCACCGCCACTTCCACCTACACCGCCACATCCACCGCCTCCTCAACCTCCTTCTGCATATGGACCTGGTCCTCTTAGAGCAAGATTATTATTTTTAAATTTTACGTATTCTATGTTGTTTAAAGTCATTTCCCTATCCACATTGGTTTGCAGAGCACTTGCCATGCTCTTAACCACATGTTGATGACATTTGCAGCCCTCTAGCCCTTTCCATGACATTTTTACAGCCATTTTAGTGCTCGAACTTTTTTCCGAAGTTCGGCCGAACCCGTCGAACCCGAACATCCAGGTGTCCGCTCAATTCTAAACGTAACCACAGGCCTATGTGTTTGATCCATCTGTGGGGCTGTGGGGGCCTTTTTACAAGAACGGGGTATGCACTTGTGGCGGCACAATGAGTTTGTACTGGAGTTATTACGGTTTATTCTGGAACATAAAGTGTTTTTGTTTAATGGCCGCCTGTTCCAACAGCTCAGGGGAGTGGCAATGGGTAGCCCATGTGCACCGACCTTTGCCAATCTCTACCTGGGCTGGTGGGTACGGAAAGCGTTTTTTACTGAGGAGGAAAACAGATGGATCAAACACATAGGCCTGTGGTTACTTTATATCGACGACGTGCTGATCCTATGGTCTGGGAGTGTGAGTGACTTTAAAGACTTTGTCACTGACTTGAATAAGAATGACCTGGGACTATATTTCACGTCGGAAATCCATCAAAACCACATCACCTTTTTAGATCTTAACATCTTTAAGGATCCTGAAGGGAATATAGGCACACGTCTGTTCCGGAAGGACACAGCCACTAATAGCCTCCTACGTTGGGACAGTTGCCATCTTGTAGCTCTGAAAAAAGGTATTCCCAAAGGGCAGTACTTAAGATTACGCAGAAACTGCTCTATCAGTTCAGATAGCATGTAACCAGACACCTAACAACTACAAGGCCGGGATCTAGTTGAATTCAGTGGGTAATATAATGTTAGCTATCTGAACTGATAGAGAAATTTCAATTTCTCTGCTTTTAAAACAGAAAGTGATACCTCATAAAATATTTATTACTTAACATTCCCAATATGTCTACTTTATGTTTGCATCATTTTGGAAATGTCATTTTATTTTTTGGGGACGTTAGAAGGGCGAGAAGTTTAGAAGCAATTCTTAAAGTTTTTAAGAAAATTGCCAAAACCCACTTTTTAAGGACCAGTTCAGGTCTGAAGTCACTTTGTGGGGCCTACATAGTGGATACCCCCATAAATGACCCCATTGTAGAAATGACACCCCTTAAGTTACTTAAAACCGATTTTACAAACTTTGTTAACCCTTTAGGCGTTCCACAAGAATTAAAGGAAAATGGAGATCAAATTTTTAAATTTAACTTTTTTAGCAGATTTTCCATTTTAATCAATTTTTTTCTTTAACACATTGATGGTTAACAGCCAAACAAAACGCAATATTTATTACCCAGATTCTGCAGTTTACAGAAACACCCCACATGTGGTCATATACTGCTGTATGGGCACACGGCAGGGCACAGAAGGAAAGGAGTGCCACATGGTTTTTAGATGCCATGTCCCATATGAAGTCCCCCTGATGCCCCCTTACAGTTGAAACTCCCATGAAGTGACCACATTTTGGAAACTAGGGGATAAGTTGCCAGTTTTATTTGTACTATTTTTGGGTACATATGATTTTTTGATCATTCATTATAACACCTTATGCGGCAAGGTGACCAAAAAATGTGTTGTTTTAGCACCGTTTTTATTCATTCATTTTTACAGTGTTCATCTGAGGGGTTAGGTCAAGTTACATTTTTATAGAGCAGATCGTTATGGACGTGGCGATACCTTATATGTATACTTTTTCTTATTTATTTAAGTTTTACACAATAATAGCATTTTTGAAACAAAAAAAATGTTTTAATGTGTCCATGTTCTGAGAGCTATAGTTTTTTTATTTTTTGAGCGATTTTCTTACGTAGGGGCTCATTTTTTCTGGTATGAGGTGACGGTTTTATTGGTACTATTTTGTGGGACATACACCTTTTTGATCACTTGGTGTTGCACTTTTTGTGATGTAAGGTGACAAAAATAGATTTTTTTTTTACACAGTTTATATTTATTTTTTTACGGTGTTCACCCGAGGGGTTAGGTCATGTGATATTTTTATAGAGCTGGTTGTTACGGACGTGGTGATACCTAATATGTATACTTTTATTCATTTATTTCACTTTAACACAATAATAGCATTTTTGAAACCAAAAAAATTTTGTTTTTGTGTCTCCATGTTCTGAGAGCTATAGTTTTTAAATTTTTTCAGTGATTTTCTTATGTAGGGGCCCATTTTTTGTGGCACAAGGTGACGGTTTTATTGGTACCATTTTGTGGGACATACGCCTTTTTGATTACTTGGTGTTGCACTTTTTGTGATGTAAGGTGACAAAAATTGCTTTTTTTACACAGTTTTTTTTTTAATGGTGTTTATCGAACTGGGTTGATCATGTGATATATTTATAGAGCCGACCGTCACGGATGCGGCAATACCAAATATGTCTATTTTATTTTATTTTTTCTATTTTTTTTTTTTTAAATTGCATTCCTTACATTTTTTTAACACTTTATTTTTTATTTTTTTATTTTACACTTTGCATCCCCCATAAGGTCATACAAGACCTCACACAGCTCCTGCACTCTTCGGTCCCAGCGATCACATGAGCGCTGTGTATACAGGGAGTGCAGAATTATTGGGCAAGTTGTATTTTTGAGGATTAATTTTATTATTGAACAACAACCATGTTCTCAATGAACCCAAAAAACTCATTAATATCAAAGCTGAATATTTTTGGAAGTAGTTTTTTTTTATTTTTTAGTTTTAGCTATTTTAGGGGGATATCTGTGTGTGCAGGTCACTATTACTGTGCATAATGATTAGGCAACTTAACAAAAAACAAATATATACCCATTTCAATTATTTATTTTTACCAGTGAAACCAATATAACATCTCAACATTCACAAATATACATTTCTGACATTCAAAAACAAAACAAAAACAAATCAGTGACCAATATAGCCACCTTTCTTTGCAAGGACACTCAAAAGCCTGCCATCCATGGATTCTGTCAGTGTTTTGATCTGTTCACCATCAACATTGCGTGCAGCAGCAACCACAGCCTCCCAGACACTGTTCAGAGAGGTGTACTGTTTTCCCTCCTTGTAAATCTCACATTTGATGATGGACCACAGGTTCTCAATGGGGTTCAGATCAGGTGAACAAGGAGGCCATGTCATTAGATTTTCTTCTTTTATACTCTTTCTTGCCAGCCACGCTGTGGAGTACTTGGACGCGCGTGATGGAGCATTGTCCTGCATGAAAATCATGTTTTTCTTGAAGGATGCAGACTTCTTCCTGTACCACTGCTTGAAGAAGGTGTCTTCCAGAAACTGGCAGTAGGACTGGGAGTTGAGCTTGACTCCATCCTCAACCCGAAAAGGCCCCACAAGCTCATCTTTGATGATACCAGCCCAAACCAGTACTCCACCTCCACCTTGCTGGCGTCTGAGTCGGACTGGAGCTCTCTGCCCTTTACCAATCCAGCCACGGGCCCATCCATCTGGCCCATCAAGACTCACTCTCATTTCATCAGTCCATAAAACCTTAGAAAAATCAGTCTTGAGATATTTCTTGGCCCAGTCTTGACGTTTCAGCTTGTGTGTCTTGTTCAGTGGTGGTCGTCTTTCAGCCTTTCTTACCTTGGCCATGTCTCTGAGTATTGCACACCTTGTGCTTTTGGGCACTCCAGTGATGTTGCAGCTCTGAAATATGGCCAAACTGGTGGCAAGTGGCATCTTGGCACCTGCACGCTTGACTTTTCTCAGTTCATGGGCAGTTATTTTGCGCCTTGGTTTTTCCACACGCTTCTTGCGACCCTGTTGACTATTTTGAATGAAACGCTTGATTGTTCGATGATCACGCTTCAGAAGCTTTGCAATTTTAAGAGTGCTGCATCCCTCTTCAAGATATCTCACTATTTTTGACTTTTCTGAGCCTGTCAAGTCCTTCTTTTGACCCATTTTGCCAAAGGAAAGGAAGTTGCCTAATAATTATGCACACCTAATATAGGGTGTTGATGTCATTAGACCACACCCCTTCTCATTACAGAGATGCACATCACCTAATATGCTTAATTGGTAGTAGGCTTTCGAGCCTATACAGCTTGGAGTAAGACAACATGCATAAAGAGGATGATGTGGTCAAAATACTAATTTGCCTAATAATTCTGCACTCCCTGTACAGCGATCTAGAAGGCAGGGACAACTGGGCACTGTCCCTGCCTTCTCTAAGGGTTGCCCTGCTGTCACTGCACGATTAGCGTGCAGCTGCGATCTCTGAATGGACGTTTTAAAACGTCCATTCAGAGATAGAGAACCACCTCCCGGACGTTTATATTCAATGGGCGGATGGGAGGTGGTTAATAAATGTGGAGAGGGGGTGGTTAGGAAGATAAAGAGGGTGGGATTTAGGTTTTAAAAGGAGGTGGCCGTGGGCGAGCGGGTGCCATTTTGGAGGTAAAAGAACTCCCACCCTACCAACCTAAGGTTTATAAAAAAAATTTTTTTAAAAAGAGAGAGGTCAGGGGGTGATGTAATGAGGCTGACATGGTAGTGAATTGGGGGATGGGGTGGATTACGGGCATGTGTGGCTGTCGCGGCAGTCGTGGTGATGGGAGATCCTAGAAGCTGGTGGTATATGACAGTATTGGAAAATGGGAGGGCCTCAATGGTGGGGCTGGACTCTCATAGTTTGAGGCACTTGGTTGGTTCGGAGAGGCGTCCATCAGTTGGTGTCTCCGAGCTGGTGTTTTACATCTGGAGGCAAGATGGAATTGCCATGTTGGCTTCTTACGGATGGTAAAGTTTTGGGGCTTCTACGATCTCCCTCGTCAGGGGTTAATGTTATTGTTATTTATGTATGTATTTATTTTATTAATAAAAACGGCTGCTGTGGCCAATTTAATCCAAGCAGAGTGTGTGCGTGCTTATTGGAAAGGTCTTGGGGGAGGAGAAAATTTTGAGGATTATGGGTGAGGCCCTGAGTAATTAACCAATAACCTATTCAAGAGAGGTCGGACTAGGACGTGAGGTAGGTGGAGGCTGACATGAGAGGTTTTGGTAGGAAGGGCCGGGCAGGAGTGAGTTAATAAATGTTGAGAGGGGGTGGTTAGGGAGATAGAGAAGGTGGGATTTAGGATTTAAAAGGAGGTGGCTGGGGGCGAGCGGGTGCCATTTTGGAGGAAAAAGAACTCCCGCCCTCCCACCCTAAGGTTTATAAAAAATAAAATAAAATAAAAAGAGAGATCTGGGGGTGATGTAATGAGGCTGACACGGTAGTCAATTGGGGGATGGGGTGGATTACGGGCATGTGTGGCTGTCGCGGCAGTCGTGGCGGTGGGAGATCCTAGAAGCTGGTGGTATATGACAGTATTGGAAAATACTCAATGGTGGGGCTGGACTCTCATAGTTTGAGGCACTTGGTTGGTTCGGAGAGGCGTTAACCAATAACCTATTCATGTTGAAGACACACTTCATCAATAGATACCAGTTATTATATACTGCAGAGTGCAGCGCGTTAGTCAGCTGCGTACACTCTGCGTTATATCCCTTGAGACAGCCAACAATCCCACTGTTGTTACGTAAGGGAACTCTGAGGAGATACTTTGTGGTCCACATTTACAGTTCAGAGTATCGACTAGTTTACCGTCGATATTTTGTTTGCTTGTTTGTACACATTGAGGAAGGGCTCGCATACCCTCCCCCTTTATTTTAACGTATACCTAATAAACTTTGTAGTAAATCTGTTCCTCTAATCCTGAAAAATACTTTAATTTTAAGCAAATTAGGTTTTTGGTGCACTGTGGGTGGGGCCACTCTGTGCAGTAGACCTGGCGCCTCCTGTGTCACAGCTACCAGCTATAAATTCTCAGGGACTGTCCATCAAACAAGAGGGGTATGAGCCGTGCCGCATCACTGGCCAAGTTGCATGAAATGGAGCGACCCCACCCACAGGGGCTAAAAAAATGATTGGACATGCTGGATTTCAACATGTCTGATCCTATGGTCCTGCAGGAGATAAGACTCTACCAGAGGTGTCTAGCAGTGGCTTATTTCCCTCTCCCTATTAATAATCTTAATAAATGTGACCATCAGACATCAATCATTTACTCTTTTCTACTCACCACTTTCCCTTCACACCTGGCCACGAACATTCTTCTCTGGGGTTCCTTCAGCCATTTATGGTACATCCCCGGCACATGGTCCAGTCCGTTGTATAACCCACTAGAGATAGACATCAGTTCTTCATAGTCTTCTGCCGTTGCAGGCGAAAAATCTATTTTTGGAACTGAAGTCGGAACAGACATGGTGTCACTGCGCGATATAGACCAGAGTCTCAGCTGAAAGGAGAAGAGAAGAAGTTTAATCAGGCAAAGTCTACCATCATTCTTGAGATTGATAGGGTTCCCAGCAGTCAGACATTATCCGATACTTGTCCCTTATACTGGGGATACGTTTTAATCTTGGTACAAATCCTTTCACCATTAACAACCGAGATTTTTTTGGAGGTTGGATAGTAAAAAACAAAACAAAAAACATGTCGTTATGAAAGACTCTTTGAAGCCTCTCACACCCTCTGAGCTAAAAAAAACAACAACACGTAATAAATGGTATACAACCCCCTGATATACATACTGTACATGAGACACTGGTACACGTTTTTATCAGAGTGTATAAGCCCACTCACCACGCCAAGGTTGCCTCCTTGAGTGGGACCTACACTAATGTGGCACGGCACCACATGATGCCCACCAGCGCTGCACCAGTAGGAGGTGGGACCCAGCAGTAAAACAGCACCCCTACTACTAGACAAAGCCACCCTGGCTGAGTGGGACCTATTCTAATGTGGCACAGTACCACGTGGCAACTACTTACGCTGCAGCACTGCATCAGCGGGTGGCAGAACCCAGCAATAAAACAGCAACCCTGCTGCTAGACAAAGCCACCCTGTCAAATTGCGGAACGCACATGGGCCTGTATTCATTTGCGCAGTTTGCGGATTTGTAAAACACTACAGTGGTGGAATGCGCCCTTATGCCGAGAAGCAATTTTAGATCAAAGCACAGCATGGGGATGTGCGATCAAAGATGTGGACCCATTGACTTGAATGGGTCCGCAAATACGGAGATGTGGAATGGTGGGGAACAGAAGTACGGAACGGAACCCCACAAAAGCACAACTTGCTCTATCTTTTTGCGGAACGGACGGATCGCGGACCTATTCAAGTGAATGGGTCTGCGAAGCGCTTGTGGCTGCCCCGCGGTCGGTGCCCGTGCATTGCGGACCGCAATTTGCGGTCCATGGCACGGGCAGCACATGGTTGTGTGAACAAGCCCTTACTCCGTGTGCATTCTGTATGTCTGTATGTCTTCAAAAAAAAAAAAAAAAATTTCTGCATTACGGACAAGGATAGTCCTGTTCTATTAGGGGCCGGCTGTTCCGTTCTGCAAAATAGGGAATGCACATGGACGTCATCAGTATTTTTTGCGGATACGTTTATTGCGGACCATAAAATACATACGGTTGTGTGCATGAGCCTGTATGTAAGTATGATTTTACTTATTTATTTTTATTACACTGTGCTATTAATGTCAGATGCCAGCTACGAACACGGCATCTGAGGGGTACAATGATGGGGGCAGCGCAATCACCCTTCCCACTATTTAGAAATAAATGTGCTTTGTGATGAAGTAATTCGTCACAAAGCAAATTTGTTTGTAAAATTTGTGTTTCTCTCCGTGCCTTCGCACCACAAAAAAAATAGAACATGTTATTTTTATGGGGTGTGAACGGATCACGGACCCATTCTGCATGTTGCCGTATTGCGGACCGCATTTGCAGATGACCATAGGGACAAGGGGAGGTGCACTTTGGTGCATGATATAGGAGTATTTTATACTGGCACAAATTATAGGGCACTATGGGGACTTTGGCTCAATTGGGGGCACTAAGAGAGTTTTCTGAGCACACAGTAGGGGTCATTGGCACACATTATGAGGGTACTATAGGGACATTGGCTCTACGGGGCACTAAGAGGAGGTATTTTTTATACTGCCACACAACAGGGCACTTTTATGTACTGGCGCACATTATAAGGGGGCATTTTTCTACTGTTACACAAAGGCCTCTTTCACATGGGTGTTGCGGGAAAATGTGCGGGTGTGTTGCGGGAACACCCATGATTTTTGCACTCGCGTGAGAAAAATCGTGCATGTTTGGTACCCAAACCCGAACTTCTTCACAGAAGTTCGGGCTTGGGATCGGTGTTCTGTAGATTGTATTATTTTCCCTCATAACATAGTGAGCATTATTTACAGGAACAGGACCTTTGATGACGTCACTCCGGTCATCACATGGTACGTCACACGATCTTTTACCATGGTGATTCACCATGGTAAAAGATCATGTGACGTACCATGTGATGACCGAAGTGACGTCATCAAAGGTCCTGTTCCTGTAATTAATGCTCACCACAGGTCCTATTCAACAAAGGAGACAGAAGGAGATGCCGGGCTACGCGATCAAGTGGACTAAGGTGAGTTAATTATTTATTTTTTAACCCCTCCAGCGCTGTTTTACTATGCATTCTGTATTCAGAATGCTATTATTTTCCCTTATAACCATGTTATAAGGGAAAATAATAATGATCGGGTCTCCATCCCGATCATCTCCTAGCAACCATGGGTGAAAATCGCACCGCATCCGCACTTGCTTGTGGATGCTTGCGATTTTCACGCAACCCCATTCACTTCTATGGGGCCTGCGTTGCGTGAAAAACGCAGAATATACAGGGAGTGCAGAATTATTAGGCAAATGAGTATTTTGACCACATCATCCTCTTTATGCATGTTGTCTTACTCCAAGCTGTATAGGCTCGAAAGCCTACTACCAATTAAGCATATTAGGTGATGTGCATCTCTGAAATGAGAAGGGGTGTGGTCTAATGACATCAACACCGCATATTAGGTGTGCATAATTATTAGGCAACTTCCTTTCCTTTGGCAAAATGGGTCAAAAGAAGGACTTGACAGGCTCAGAAAAGTAAAAAATAGTGAGATATCTTGCAGAGGGATGCAGCACTCTTAAAATTGCAATGCTTCTGAAGCGTGATCATCGAACAATCAAGCGTTTCATTCAAAATAGTCAACAGGGTCGCAAGAAGCGTGTGGAAAAACCAAGGCGCAAAATAACTGCCCATGAACTGAGAAAAGTCAAGCGTGCAGCTGCCAAGATGCCACTTGCCACCAGTTTGGCCATATTTCAGAGCTGCAACATCACTGGAGTGCCCAAAAGCACAAGGTGTGCAATACTCAGAGACATGACCAAGGTAAGAAAGGCTGAAAGACGACCACCACTTAACAAGACACACAAGCTGAGGATGGAGTCAAGCTCAACTCCCAGTCCTACTGCCAGTTTCTGGAAGACACCTTCTTCAAGCAGTGGTACAGGAAGAAGTCTGCATCCTTCAAGAAAAACATTATTTTAATACAGGACAATGCTCCATCACACGCGTCCAAGTACTCCACAGCGTGGCTGGCAAGAAAGGGTATAAAAGAAGAAAATCTAATGACATGGCCTCCTTGTTCACCTGATCTGAACCCCATTGAGAACCTGTGGTCCATCATCAAATGTGAGATTTACAAGGAGGGAAAACAGTACACCTCTCTGAACAGTGTCTGGGAGGCTGTGGTTGCTGCTGGACGCAATGTTGATGGTGAACAGATCAAAACACTGACAGAATCCATGGATGGCAGGCTTTTGAGTGTCCTTGCAAAGAAAGGTGGCTATATTGGTCACTGATTTGTTTTTGTTTTGTTTTTGAATGTCAGAAATGTATATTTGTGAATGTTGAGATGTTATATTGGTTTCACTGGTAAAAAATAAATAATTGAAATGGGTATATATTTGTTTTTTGTTAAGTTGCCTAATCATTATGCACAGTAATAGTCACCTGCACACACAGATATCCCCCTAAAATAGCTAAAACTAAAAACAAACTAAAAACTACTTCCAAAAATATTCAGCTTTGATATTAATGAGTTTTTTGGGTTCATTGAGAACATGGTTGTTGTTCAATAATAAAATTAATCCTCAAAAATACAACTTGCCTAATAATTCTGCACTCCCTGTAATGTCATGGATGAGATTTGCAGATAGCTGGAACTTATAAATAAACGAGCGACTGGCTTTATCCCAAACTAAGGAGCTTATAGGTGAGCCCTATAAAACCCTAAGAGCTCTCCCTGACTGCTATGCACATACAAGGGTCTCGATGGTAGACGATTGCATGTCCACGTACCTAAGCCTGTGTGACACCTGAAAACCCTATAATAGTGAGGGGACACGACCACCGGCTCCCTGCACTTAATGCGGAGGGAGTCTGGGTCACCTAGAATCAAGCCAGCAAGCAAACACAATAAAGTAAAGGACGTATCTGAGCTAACAGAATACACAGCCTCCAGCAGTGAACACTTCACCCAGGAAGTAGTATAAACCGCAAAGTGAGGCAGTATGGGAGGGAATATAAAGGAAGACGATTATGTCTAAATAAGTGACACCTGGCAGAAGGAAAGGAGATGAGAAAGTGAAACCAAAACAAAGAACATCATACAAGAGGTAGAGAATAGTGTTGAGCGAACAGTTCGAGCATAGTTCGGGTCCGTACCGAATTTTGGGGTGTTCGTGACACAGACCCGAACCCGAACTTTTTCGTAAAAGTTCGGGTTCGTCGTTCGGCATGTATTTTGGCGCATTTTGAAAGGCTGCAAAGCAGCCAATCAACATGCATCATACTACTTGCCCTAAGATGCCATCGCAGCCATGCCTACTATTGGCAAGGCTGTGATTGGCCAAGTGCAGCATGTGACTCAGCCTCTTATAAGCTTGTGCGCACGTCGGGACGTGCTCACTCCCGATGTGAATAGAACAGGGTTAGACGCAGCTGATGCTAGGGCGAGAATAGGCAGGGATAATTGAATAACTGGAAGCAAATTTCTCTCCTCCACCTGTGATTCATCTGAACAACTGCAGCTGAGCTGCTTTTTTGATAGGGATTGGCTATTTTTAGAGTGGCCAGAGTGATTTTTCCATCCACATGTACCCGGGCTGACCGCCGGCCGCCATTTTGCGACTTGTAGTGCTGCAGCAGAAGCTGCCACAGTGTGCATTCCAAAGCTCCAAACAAGTCAGACATCTACACCTGGGATTCAGACCAATAGCGATTTAGCAGCACAGTCCAAGGCTATTTTTTTTAAAGGTTGTGCAGACCATTTTGTGGCACATGTTACTGGGCTGATAGGCGGCGGCTATCTTGGGACTAGTGCTGCAGCACAATCTCTCCCAACGTCCATTAATCACTTGTAATAGTGGTCTGTGCCATAGAAATCCTACATCAGGGACTTGGGTGTGCTTGTGTCACCCCTACTAATACCAGTCCACCTGTAATCCATACAGTGAAAAGCCATAAAGTATTCCAGTGAGGGAATTTTTTTTTTATTTAAAAAAGGCCAAGTTAGTTTATCTGGCGTTCAATATACTAGATACAGTTAGGCCTGCGTTTCATACATCTGGAATTAGCAAACTAATGTGCTGGGGTTGGGAAAACATATATGTACCCATACTAGAATCTGTCAAAGAAAGCGGTACTCACATATAACAGTCATTCCATCTGTAATCCATACAGTCAAAAGACTGAAAGTATTCCAGTGAGGGAATTTTTTTTTATTTAAAAAAGGCCAAGTTAGTTTATCTGGCGTTCAATATACTAGATACAGTTAGGCCTGCGTTTCATACATCTGGAATTAGCAAACTAATGTGCTGGGGTTGGGAAAACATATATGTACCCATACTAGAATCTGTCAAAGAAAGCGGTACTCACATATAACAGTCATTCCATCTGTAATCCATACAGTCAAAAGACTGAAAGTATTCCAGTGAGGGAATTTTTTTTATTTAAAAAAGGCCAAGTTAGTTTATCTGGCGTTCAATATACTAGATACAGTTAGGCCTGCGTTTCATACATCTGGAATTAGCAAACTAATGTGCTGGGGTTGGGAAAACATATATGTACCCATACTAGAATCTGTCAAAGAAAGCGGTACTCACATATAACAGTCATTCCATCTGTAATCCATACAGTCAAAAGACTGAAAGTATTCCAGTGAGGGAATTTTTTTTATTTAAAAAAGGCCAAGTTAGTTTATCTGGCGTTCAATATACTAGATACAGTTAGGCCTGCGTTTCATACATCTGGAATTAGCAAACTAATGTGCTGGGGTTGGGAAAACATATATGTACCCATACTAGAATCTGTCAAAGAAAGCGGTACTCACATATAACAGTCATTCCATCTGTAATCCATACAGTCAAAAGACTGAAAGTATTCCAGTGAGGGAATTTTTTTTTTATTTAAAAAAGGCCAAGTTAGTTTATCTGGCGTTCAATATACTAGATACAGTTAGGCCTGCGTTTCATACATCTGGAATTAGCAAACTAATGTGCTGGGGTTGGGAAAACATATATGTACCCATACTAGAATCTGTCAAAGAAAGCGGTACTCACATATAACAGTCATTCCATCTGTAATCCATACAGTCAAAAGACTGAAAGTATTCCAGTGAGGGAATTTTTTTTTTATTTAAAAAAGGCCAAGTTAGTTTATCTGGCGTTCAATATACTAGATACAGTTAGGCCTGCGTTTCATACATCTGGAATTAGCAAACTAATGTGCTGGGGTTGGGAAAACATATATGTACCCATACTAGAATCTGTCAAAGAAAGCGGTACTCACATATAACAGTCATTCCATCTGTAATCCATACAGTCAAAAGACTGAAAGTATTCCAGTGAGGGAATTTTTTTTATTTAAAAAAGGCCAAGTTAGTTTATCTGGCGTTCAATATACTAGATACAGTTAGGCCTGCGTTTCATACATCTGGAATTAGCAAACTAATTTGCTGGGGTTGGGAAAACATATATGTACCCATACTAGAATCTGTCAAAGAAAGCGGTACTCACATATAACAGTCATTCCATCTGTAATCCATACAGTCAAAAGACTGAAAGTATTCCAGTGAGGGAATTTTTTTTATTTAAAAAAGGCCAAGTTAGTTTATCTGGCGTTCAATATACTAGATACAGTTAGGCCTGCGTTTCATACATCTGGAATTAGCAAACTAATGTGCTGGGGTTGGGAAAACATATATGTACCCATACTAGAATCTGTCAAAGAAAGCGGTACTCACATATAACAGTCATTCCATCTGTAATCCATACAGTCAAAAGACTGAAAGTATTCCAGTGAGGGGATTTTGCTTATAAAAAATAATATATTTCATTGTGGTGCGAGTTGAATCGCAACAATGAAGAAAAATACTATTAAGGGACGAGGACGCGGTCGTGGTGGTGTCCGTGGAGCCTCTGTTGCTGGTAGAGGACGTGGCCGTTCGGCCCCAGGCGCACACAGTAGGGAACGAACTCCCTCAACTAGCCGGCAGAATGTACCGCAATATCTCGTGGGGCACAATGCCGCTCTTAGGATGGTAAGGCCTGAGCAGGTACAGGCATTAACGATTGGGTGGCCGACAGTGCTTCCAGCACGTTCACCACATGGTCTTCCACCCAGTCTTCTGCGGAAAGCGCACAGGTGGCACCTGAAAACCAAGCCCATCAGTCTGTCACATCACCCCCAAGCATATCAGGGAAACGGTCTGAGCCACAAGTTATGCAGCAGTCTCTTCTTCTGTTTGAAGACTCTGCTTCCAGGGTTTCCCAGGGGCGTCCACCTAGCCCTTCCCCAATGGAGGAAGACATACCATGCACTGACGCACAACCACTTATGTCTCCAGATGAAGAGGACATGGGAATACCACCACAGCAGAGTCACCGACTCTCTGATGATGACGAAACACAGGTGCCCACTGCCGCGTCTTTTTGCAGTGTGCAGACTGAACAGGAGGAGGTCAGGGAGGGAGACTGGGTGGAAGACGATGCAGAGGACGATGAGGTCTTAGACCCCACATGGACTGAAGGTCGTGGCGATGACTTTCACAGTTCAGAGGAAGAGGTAGTGGTGAGACCGAGACAACAGCGAAGCCAAAGAGGGAGCAGGGGGCCAAAGCAGACGAGCCGCCGCCCCCAGAGTTCGCCTGCTACTGGACATCGCCAACAGGGACCCAGCCCCACAAAGGCAGCTTCAAAGAGTTCCCTGGCATGGCACTTCTTTAAACAATGTCCTACCGACAAGACCCGAGTGGCTTGCACGCTCTGCCATCAGAGCCTGAGGCGAGGCATTAACGTTCTGAACCTCAGCACAACCTGCATGACCAGGCATCTACATGCAAAGCATGAACTGCAGTGGGGTACACACCTTAAAAACCAGGCACTCGCTGAGGCTCCCCCTGCTCCCTCTACCGCTGCTGCCTCGGCTTCCGCCTCGAGAGGAATGTTGCCACCTGCCGAGCAGCAAACAGAGGATGTGCCACCGACACCACCACCACCGCCACCGTCAACTAGCGTCTCCACTATATCACACAGCAGCGTTCAGCTCTCAATATCTCAAACCTTAGAGAGGAAGCGCAAATTCCCCCCGAGTCACCCTCGAGCCCTTGGCCTGAACGCCAGCATTTCTAAACTGCTGGCCTTTGAAATGCTGTCATTCCGGCTGGTGGACACAGACAGCTTCAAAAAGCTGATGGCCATGGCTGTCCCGCAGTATGTGGTTCCCAGCCGCCACTACTTCTCCAAGACAGCCGTGCCTTCCCTGCACATGCAAGTGTCCGATAAAATCAAGTGTGCACTGCGCAACGCCATTTGTGGCAAGGTCCACCTAACCACAGATACGTGGACCAGTAAGCACGGCGAGGGACGCTATATCTCACTAACTGCACACTGGATGAATGTAGTGGCGGCTGGGCCCCCGGCGGACAGTTCCTTGGCGCACGTCCTTCCGCCCCCTAGGATCGCAGGGCATCATTCTCTGCCTCCTGTAGCCTCCTCCTCCTACTCGGCTTCCTCCTCCACTGCTTCCACCAGCTCATCCGGTCAGCCACACACCTTCACCACCAACTTCAGCACAGCCCGGGGTAAACGTCAGCAGGCCATTCTGAAACTCATATGTTTGGGGGACAGGCCCCACACCGCACAGGAGTTGTGGCGGGGTATTGAACAACAGACCGACGAGTGGTTTCTGCCGGTGGGCCTCAAGCCAGGCCTGGTGGTATGCGATAATGGGCGAAATCTCGTGGCAGCTCTGGGACTAGCCGGTTTGACGCACATCCCTTGCCTGGCGCATGTGCTGAACTTGGTGGTGCAGAGGTTCATTCACCACTACCCCAACATGTCAGAGCTGCTGCATAAAGTGCGGGCCGTCTGTGCGCGCTTCCGCCGTTCACATCCTGCCGCTGCTCGCCTGTCTGCGCTACAGCGGAACTTCGGCCTTCCCGCTCACCGCCTCATATGCGACGTGCCCACCCGGTGGAACTCCACCTTGCACATGCTGGAGAGACTGTGCGAGCAGCAGCAGGCCATAGTGGAGTTTCAGCTGCAGCACGCTCGCGTCAGTCGTACTGCCGAACAGCACCACTTCACCACCAATGATTGGGCCTCCATGCGAGACCTGTGTGCCCTGCTGCGCTGTTTCGAGTACTCCACCAACATGGCCAGTGGCGATGACACTGTTATCAGCGTTACAATACCACTTCTATGTCTCCTTGAGAAAACACTTAGGGCAATGATGTTAGAGGAGGTGGCCCAGGTGGAGGAGGATGAGGGCTCGTTTCTAACACTTTCGGGCCAGTCTGTTCGAAGTGGCTCAGAGGGAGGTTTGTTTAAGCAGCAGAGGACAGGTTCACAAGTCGCCAGCCAAGGCACTGTACTGGAGGACGAGGAGGATGAGGAGGAGGAGGTGGAGGGGGACGAGGATGACGCAAGTTCACAGTGGGGTGGCAGCCCAGGCCCATCACTGGTGCGTGGCTGGGGGGATACGGTGGACGATGACGATACGCCTCCCACAGAGGACAGCTTGTCCTTACCCATGGGTAGCCTGGCCCACATGAGCGAATATATGCTCCAATGCCTGCGCAACGACAGCAGAGTTGCCCACGTTTTAACGTGTGCAGACTACTGGGTGGCCACCCTGCTGGATCCCCGGTATAAAGACAATGTGCCCACTTTAATTCCTGAACTGGAGCGCGACCGTAAGATGCGCGAGTACAAGCGCACGCTGATAGAGGCGCTCTTGAGAGCATTCCCACATGTCACAGGGGAACAGGTGGAAGGTGAAGGCAGAGGAGTGGCAAGAGGTCGCCAACGCAGCTGTGTCATGGCCAGCTCATCTGAGGGCAGGGTTAGCATGGCAGAAATGTGGAAAAGTTTTGTCTCCACGCCACAGCTATCTGCACCGACACCTGATACGGAACGTGTTAGCAGGAGGCAGCATTTCACTAACATGGTTGAACAGTATGTCTGCACACCCCTCCACATCCTGACGGATGGTTCGGCCCCATTCAACTACTGGGTTTCGAAATTGTCCACGTGGCCAGAGTTAGCATGTTATGCCTTGGAGGTGCTTTCCTGCCCGGCGGCCAGCGTTTTATCTGAACGCGTATTCAGCACGGCAGGGGGCGTCATTACTGACAAGCGCAGCCGCCTGTCCACAGCCAACGTGGACAAGCTGACCTTCATAAAGATGAACCAGGCATGGATCCCACAGGACCTGTCCCTCCCTTGTGCAGAGTAGTCCTTATTAACTGCCTAAAACATGTCTTGTTGTGCTACGGGCCACTTCTTTATTTGATACAAATTTTATGAAACCCACAGTTGAATGAAACTCTTCTCTGTCTGGGCGCCGGGGCCTAACCAGATGAAAGTGGCCGGTTAAACTAACGGGTGACATGAAGCCATAACCTCTGCCATGCTACCTCTGTCTTCTGTCTGGGTGCTGAGGCCTAAGTCAAATAAAGCGGTCTTCTGCTGTGCTGGGGGATATGAAGCTAATCTCTGACCTCTCTCCTCTGTCTGGGTCCAAAGGCCTAAATCACTGAAAGAGGCCTTCTCCTGTGGTGTGTGATATGATGCCAGAATATGTGCTGTGGGGCCTCTCTCCTCTTCCTGGGTGCGGGGGTCAAAGTAACTCAATGGTGGCTTCTCCTGTGGTGGCTGATATGATGCCAGAATATGTGCTGTGGTGCCTCTCTCCTCTTCCTGGGTGCGGGGGTCAAAGTAACTCAATGGTGGCTTCTCCTGTGGTGGCTGATATGATGCCAGAATATGTGCTGTGGTGCCTCTCTCCTCTTCCTGGGTGCAGGGGTCAAAGTAACTAAATGGTGGCTTCTCCTGTGGTGGTTGATATGATGCCTGATTCTCTGCTGTGAAACCTCTCTCCTCCATCTGGGTGTAGGGGTCAAAGTCTTTCAAAGTCACCTTCTCCTGTGCTGATTGATATAAAGCTGATGGTTGTGCCATCTGACATGGTTGCCAGGGTCTGATTCAATGGGGGCCTACTCCTGTGGTGGGTGATCTAAATGCCTGATTCTCTGCTGTGAAACCTCTCTCCTCCGTCTGGGTGTAGGGGTCAAAGTCTTTCAAAGTCGCCTTCTCCTGTGCTGATTGATATGAAGCTGATGGTTGTGCCATCTGACATGGTTGCCGGGGTCCCATTAAATTGGGGCCTACTCCTGTGGTGGTTGATATGATGCCTGATTCTCTGATGTGGAACCTCTCTCCTCTGTTTGGGTGAAGGGGTCAAAGTAACTAAATGGTGGCTTCTCCTGTGGTGGCTGATATGATGCCAGAATATGTGCTGTGGGGCCTCTCTCCTCTTCCTGGGTGCAGGGGTCAAAGTAACTCAATGGTGGCTTCTCCTGTGGTGGCTGATATGATGCCAGAATATGTGCTGTGGTGCCTCTCTCCTCTTCCTGGGTGCGGGGGTCAAAGTAACTCAATGGTGGCTTCTCCTGTGGTGGCTGATATGATGCCAGAATATGTGCTGTGGTGCCTCTCTCCTCTTCCTGGGTGCGGGGGTCAAAGTAACTCAATGGTGGCTTCTCCTGTGGTGGCTGATATGATGCCAGAATATGTGCTGTGGTGTCTCTCTCCTCTTCCTGGGTGCAGGGGTCAAAGTAACTAAATGGTGGCTTCTCCTGTGGTGGTTGATATGATGCCTGATTCTCTGCTGTGAAACCTCTCTCCTCCATCTGGGTGTAGGGGTCAAAGTCTTTCAAAGTCGCCTTCTCCTGTGCTGATTGATATAAAGCTGATGGTTGTGCCATCTGACATGGTTGCCAGGGTCTGATTCAATGGGGGCCTACTCCTGTGGTGGGTGATCTAAATGCCTGATTCTCTGCTGTGAAACCTCTCTCCTCCGTCTGGGTGTAGGGGTCAAAGTCTTTCAAAGTCGCCTTCTCCTGTGCTGATTGATATGAAGCTGATGGTTGTGCCATCTGACATGGTTGCCGGGGTCCCATTAAATTGGGGCCTACTCCTGTGGTGGGTGATCTAAATGCCTGATTCTCTGCTTTGAAACCTCTCTCCTCCGTCCGGGTGTAGGGGTCAAAGTCTGTCAAAGTCGCCTTCTCCTGTGCTGATTGATATAAAGCTTATGCTTGTGCCATCTGACATGGTTGCCGGGGTCTGATTTAATGGTGGCCTACTCCTGTGGTGGGTGATCTAAATGCCTGATTCTCTGCTGTGTAACCTCTCTCCTCCGTCTGGGTGTAGGGGTCAAAGTAACTAAATGGTGGCCTACTCCTGTGGTGGGTGATATGATGCCTGGTTCTCTGCTGTGGGACCTCTCTCCTTTGTCTGGGTGCTGTGGTCAAAATAATAGTAAGTGACCTTCTCCATTGGTGGGTGACTTGAAGCCTGATTCTGTGCTATGGGACCTCACTCCAATTAATATTGTTTAATTTTTATTTATTTTATGTTAACTCATCATTTCCCTATCTACATTTGTTTGCAGGGGATTTAACTACATTTTGCTGCCTTTTGCAGCCCTCTAGCCCTTTCCGGGTGTGTTTTACAGCCTTTTTAGTGCCCAAAAGTTCGGGTCCCCATTGACTTCTATGGGGTTCGGGTTCAGGATGAAGTTCGGGTCGAGTTCGGATCCCGAACCCGAACATTTTTCGAAAGTTCGGCCGAACTCGTCGAACCCGAAAATCCAGGTGTTCGCTCAACTCTAGTAGAGAAGAACGTCTGCTAGACCTTCTCACAGAACTGGCGGTGACAGACATATGCAGCAAAGGCTGCAAAATGAACTTTTTTGCCCAAAATGGGTGTTTGTTTAATAACTGAATATGACAGCAGTATATAACCCTTGAATTTCACACGTGCTGATGTTGCAAGGCCTGAAAAATTTTATATTTTGCCCAAAAAAGGGTGTTTTATTAATAGAAGAATATAACCCCAGTATATTAATCGTGTATCTCACACGCCCCCTGACCCACACTAGGCCACAATTAAAGATTTGTGCCCAAAATGGCTGTATTTCAAATAACTTTGGCAAACTGATTTTAAAAACCAAGAAAATGATGGCTGTATTTCTAGCTTAAATTACACACTGACTAATACAGATGTTGTATATTGCCAAAAAGTGTGTTTTTTTACTAACAGAATATGAAAGCTGTATATAACGTTTGAATTTCACACGTCCAGATGCAGCTAGGGATGTAAAATAGTGTATTTTGCACAAAAAGGGTGTTTTAAAAAAACAAACAGTTAATTATGGCTGTATTTCTAGCTTAAATTGCACTGACTAATCCTGCAAATGCACCAGATGTTGTATATTGCCAAAAAAGGGTGATTTTTTACAACCAGATTATTAGTGCAGTTTTTCAAGTTCGGATTTCAATGTCACAAAAGCTCAGATGCAGTGCTGGTGCACTGAGCTTGCATAAAATATTATTTTTCGGTCACTGGGCTCAGGGCAGGGTAAAAAGATTGTGCCCTGCACCCACACAACACAATCTATGTAGATCGCTGAGTTAGATTCACATTCTGAATAAAGATTCTTTCCTATTCTCTCCCTGAAATCACCTGCAGCATCCTCTCCCTACACTAAGCACAGCAGAGTGACGTGCAGCGCTACGTGACTCCAGCTTATATAGAGCCTGGGTCACATGCTGCACTGGCCAATCACAGCAATGCCATTAGTAGGCATGGCTGTGATGGCTTCTAAGATCAGACAGTTAACCGCTTGTTGATTGGCTGCTCTGCAGCCTTTCAAAAAGCGACAAGAAAGCGCCGAACACCGAACCTGAACCCAAACTTTTACTAAAATGTTCGGGTTCGAGTCCTGGGTCCAAAAATCCTAAAGTTCGGTACGAACCCAATCTTTACAGTTCGGGTTCGCCCAACCCTAAAATATATGTATAAACTATAAATATAATAGGTGTAAGTAGATTGGTATAGATATCTCTATAATCTGTTTATTTATTTGTACACAATTTTAACATGTTTTTTACATCTATTAGTATATTTATTGAAGGCATAACCAGAACAATGTGAGGATCCATTCCACTTTTTAACAGAATCCCAGAGAGTAATCTACTCCACCCATGTTTTTGGGTATACATAGTAGCGATATATGGATTACTGATCGAAGCCACTGAGGAAGGAGCTGGTTTCTCTGAAACCCGTATGGAAAGACTACAGTAATCCAGAGAGACCCCGGTACTGTCATAACCTGATGCAGCAACATAATCCCTGATATAAAGAGCCAAGGCATACCGAATGACAGCGCTATATATATATATATATATATATATATATATATATATAGTAAAGGAGATTGGATCCAGGAGTGGAATTTGGCTTATATAGAAGACCAACTCCTGAGAAAGTCTACAATGCCGTAACATATAAACGTTTTGCAAAATAAGAAACATATACATAATGTATTGACAACTAACCAAGTTATTTACTGAACCATCATTCATATTCATTAAAGGACATAATATATATATATCACAAATTACGATTACCAACATCTGAATCAAGTTATCTTTTTTGGGCTGAGTTCTCGGAACTGCCTGCTCCCGGTGACCGCATGTGATTTCAGACAGGCTCCCGGCACAGGCACAGGTAAGGGCTTACCTGTGCAGAGCCATCTTTAACAAGGGGCAGCTTCCCCGGGCTCAGTTGCTCCTGGGTGGCCCAAGGCAGCTGCCTCTTGAGCCCTGCTGGCCACTGCCCTGGGTGTCAGGCTGTAAGCTACACAGGGGGTTGCTGCCATGCCATGCCTGCCTGCCGGCACTCCAGGCAGCGAACTGTAAGAGCTGTGATTCTCTTAAGGACCTTAGATGACATCATCACTATGTGAACAGTAACCTAGCAATATTACTGGTCACATGGCTATGAGGTCATCAAAGGTCCTCTCTACCAGGAGTGTTGCTGCAGGAAAAGTTTGCCAGACTTGTAGAGCTTTTTTGTGTGAAGATTACATCTGGAAAAGGTGACAGGGGCTGTTATACTAATATACTGTAAGCTACTTTATACTGTCAGGGGCTGTATACTGTGGGGTATACTGGGTGTTATACTGCTCTACTGTATACTATGGGGTGCTGTATACTGTGGGGTGCTATACTGCTCTACTGTGGGGTGTTGTATACTGTGGGGTGCTATACTGCTCTACTGTATACTGTGGGGCTGTATACTGTGGTATGCTATACTGCTCTACTGTATACTATGGGGTGCTGTATACTGTGGGGTGCTATACTGTTCTACTGTATACTGTAGGGTGCTGTATACTGTGGGGTGCTATACTGCTCTACTGTATACTATGGGGTGTTGTATACTGTGGGGTGCTATACTGCTCTACTGTATACTATGGGGTGCTGTATACTGTGGGATGCTATACTGCTCTACTGTACACTGTGGGGTGCTATAGTGCTCTACTGTATACTATGGGGTGCTGTATACTGTGGGGGCTGTATAATGTGGGGTGCTGTATACTGTGAGGTGCTGTATATTTTATACTGTGAGGTGCTGTATACCGTGAGATGCTGTATACTGTATTCCCCCCCTTGTCTTTATGTTCAGCAGTAGATCTCTTTGTGAGATCAGTATCAAACGAGCTCTCACAACTTCCAGTAGGGAGGACCGCTGACAATTTGACGTTTGATCAACGTAAAAGTTTGAAAAATTTACGATCCTGGAAAGATGTCGTGTTCAAACCGGCAGACAAGGGGGGGAATATCGTCATTTGGCCCCGTAAAATGTACGAGGCAGAGGCCTATCGCCAACTGAGGGACACAACATGTTATAAAAAATTAACTTTTAATCCCCTCTCCTTTTACAGTCTACTACTGTTAGATCTTTTGGAAACAGCCGCAACCAATGGAACCATATCTCGACAACTATGTGAATCACTGACTGTACGACATCCTTCAATACCTACCCTATACCTCTTGCCTAAAATTCACAAGAGTCCTACAAAACCAACAGGTAGGCCGATAATATCGGGATGTGGGGGCCTTCTGGAGAATGTGTGCAAATTTCTGGATCATAATTTGAAAACTATGGTGGAAAATTTACCATCATACACACGAGACACTGCCGATTTTCTTCAAAGAATTGATGGTATTCACCTTGATCCTGACATGATGCTGGTGACATGTCGAATCGCTTTATACCAGCATCAACCACAAGGATGGGATACGTGCTACTTCATTTTTTCTATCCATGACAAATAGCGATAAAGATTTTTCTGCCTGCCTGATTAATTTATTACAATTTGCCCTCACGCACAATTTTTTTTACCTTTAACGGCTCCTTCTACCTGCAGCTCCGGGGGACGGCGATTGGGGCGGCTTGCGCGCCCTCATACGCCAACCTCTTCCTGGGGCTGTGGGAGAGGGAGCTGTTTATGTCTGATGGGCACACGTCGATGGACCGGGTCATTTTCTGGGCCCGGTACATCGACGATGTCTTTTTTATTTGGCAAGGCACCTCTGAAGCTTTGGGATCCTTTATGGAAAATCTCAACGAGAACAAGTATAACATCCACTTGACCTACAAATACAACACGAAACAAATTGAGTTTTTGGATGTTTTAATTAAATGTGACTCATCAGGCTATTTACAAACCAACATCTATAGAAAGGAAACTGCTGTTAACGCACTTTTACATGCGTCATCTTCCCATTCTCCACAGACAATTGAAGCTATACCAACTGGCCAGTTTATCAGGATCAGGAGAGTTTGTTCCACCAATGAGGATTTTGAGATCCAGTCGGATATTTTGTGAGAACGTTTCCTGGAAAGAGGCTACAGTAAAATATCAGTAAAGAGAGCGTATAATCGGGCCAAACACTCGGCAAGACAAGATCTCATTTATCCTAAAACAAAGAAAGAAACATCTGACATGGTAAGATATATTACTCCTTATCATTCACAATGGCAACACATGCGAGGAATTTTGGAGAGATTTTGGCCTATTCTGAGGGCGGATCCAATTCTAGAAAAAATATTACCCCCACATCCATCTGTTGTACCTAGGAGGGCGAAAACCTTAGGAGACCATTTGGTGAGATCCTATTATGCCCCTCAGGCACAGGGCATAATTTTTGGGTCAAAAGGACCCAAATGGGGCTGTTTTCCTTGCGGGAAATGTGTGGCCTGTGATAACATTCTGAGGACCACTGAGTTTATGAACTCTATGCAGACCAAGACATATAAGATCACACACCACATCTCATGTGCAACTAAAGGGATAATTTACCATGCCACCTGTCCATGCCCGAAAATTTACGTGGGATTGACCAGCAGGGAATTGAAGGTACGAGTCCGCGAACATGTTCGGGACATCTTGAAATCAAAAGACTCCACCGATGTGGACGATTTAAAACCTATCGCGAGACACTTTAAGAACTTCCATGACAGTGATCCCTCCCTTTTGAAAGTTTGTGGGATAGATCATATTGATTTGGGCATGCGTGGCAGTAACTTGATGAAACGCCTCGCCCAATTAGAAACAAAGTGGATCTGGACCCTGGACACGACACAACCAAAAGGCCTCAATGATGTCCTGTCTTATGCCCCTTTCCTACAGTGAATATGTAGACATTTTTTAGCATTATCTTTTTAGGTTTTTTATCTTTCATGTCTATATAGTGTTCTTTTGCATCTTCCCATTGGAGAGTCTCGATACTAATGCTGTCCTTTCCACATTTAGGCTAATACATTAGTTTCCCTTTTCCTATAAGACACTTTGGACACGGATCATTTGCATCATTGAAGATTCAATCTGAAGACGGAAACATCATCTTATGTCTCCTACTTCCTTTATGGGCTTGTCTATATATTTTTGTTCATTCAATCATGAAAAATATGTATTGATGTTCTCTCTTTTTTTCATCAAGTATTTCCAATTCACTTTTCATAATAATTCATCACTAATATGTCACTTCATTTTGATGTATCATTTTATAATTGCATCAATCATGTTCCTTCACTCACGCGGTTGTGACCCTCTGCCACACGATCCCCCTCTGTTGGATGCCCACTTTTTGGCTACCGCATGATTTTTTTGGGAGATCCTGTGGCCGCGACTCACTGTACCCGATTATCTAACTTAGTCACTTGTTTAGATGTATCGTAATTGATGCATTATTTTATAATTGCATCAGTCATGTTTCTCTATTCACTTGGCTGTGACTCTCTGCCCCACGACCTACCTGTGTTGGATGCCCATTTGTTGGCCAACGCATGATTTGGGAGATCTTGTGGTCGCGACTCACTTTACCTCATTATTTAACTTGTCACTTCATCTGGATACATCATGATTTGATGTATCACTCTATATTCACATCAATTATGTCGTCATATTTCTTGGTTGTGCCTCTCTGCCACATGACCTCCCTCTGGTGGATGCCCATTTTTTGGCTACCGCATGTTTTGGGAGACCCTATGGCCGCAATTCACTTAACCTTATTTCTTAAATACTTCATCATCACTTTTTTATTCTCTGTCATGCGATCCCCCTCTGTTGGGTGGCCTCTTTTGGCCGCCGCACCATCGGGAGACCCCGTGACCGTGATTCACTTCACTCTCCTCCTTTTTGGTGGTCGTGACTCTCTGTCACATGATCTCCCTCTGTTGGAGGTCCATTTTTGGCCTCCGCATGTTTGGGAGATCCTGTGGCCGCGACTCAATCTACCCCACTTTTTATTATTGCTTAATCACCTATAATACTTAGTCATGCGATCCCTCTCTGGTGGGTGTCCTTTTTTGGCCGCCACATCATTTGGTGATCCTGTGACTTTGTTTGTCATTTCACCACCTTCAGTTTACTTATTCATTTATTATTGCCCATGTAGTATGCACAATGCACTTTTTATTGTATACATTATTGTATCATTAATACTTATGTATTCATTTGTTTATGACCCCCGCGGGTCATTTCACCACCTCCAGTCTATTTATTAATTTATTACTGCCCATGTAGTATGCACAATGCACTTTCATTGTATACATAATTGTACCATTAATGCCTATATATTCATTTGTTTATGATCTGTGGTATTTACCTCCGATTTTTTGGGGGTTGAACCATAGGAGATCATGTGATCGGGACTCACGATCATATGACCCATCCCCCTGACTTCGCCGCTTGCGTGACTGGCCATTACGCGGCCTTTGAACATCTCGTGGGATCATGACGCGTTTGACGTCATGGAAGGTCCTTTGGTCAAAGGGCGCAGCTGCACTAGCGCAACTGGCCTCTGCGCAGTTCACCTGTGCCTTTGAACAATTAGCCTTCCGGATATCACATGACTGATTAACATGTTCTGGATAGGTGGCACGGGTATTTAAATATCAGCTCTCCAGTGGGAAGATTGTACCCACAGAGAAAGGTTTCAAATCGAAACGCGTGTCGGGGTGTGCAGTCTTCCTGTGGACCTGTTACCTTCATATACGGTATGTGACTTTGTTTTGTTTGGACCGCATGTCTGACTATTTCTGTTGCGGTTCTCTGCCTTTTGAACCATGTTTGGTTATGTTACTTATCTATCATCTCCTACAGCTTGCACATGCACTTTACTGTTTGTTATACTTAGCTGTATAGATACAACTATACATTTGGAAAGAGCCACATTTGAGGGCTGATATTTTTGCCCTTTACTCATAATAGATAATATGCACTTGCACTTTTATATTTGATGCATTTATTTGCATTGTGGATACTCTATTTAAGTGTATATTTTGTATAGGAGCTTCTCTATATACAGGCGTTTATACCTTTGGTCACTTACCTTATTACTCTGTCATACTGGATAAACTCTCCCAGGATTGTACTGCACTTTTTTGCACTTGTTCGTCATCTCTTTGTATATGTTTTTAACTATATACTCAATAAAATAATATTTTTTAGCTTAATAGTTCTCAGTGTTTATTTATAGGTTATCTAAGGGCTTACCTGTGCAGGGCCATCTTTAACAAGGGGCAAAAGGGGCAGCTGCCCCGGGCTCAGTTGCTCCTGGGTGGCCCAAGGCAGCTGCCTCTTGAGCCCTGCTGGCCACTGCCCTGGGTGTCAGGCTGTAAGCTACACAGGGGGTTGCTGCCATGCCATGCCTGCCTGCCGGCACTCCAGGCAGCGAACTGTAAGAGCTGTGATTCTCTTAAGGACCTTAGATGACATCATCACTATGTGAACAGTAACCTAGCAATATTACTGGTCACATGGCTATGAGGTCATCAAAGGTCCTGTCTACCAGGAGTGTTGCTGCAGGAGAAGTTTGCCAGACTTGTAGAGCTTTTTTGTGTGAAGATTACATCAGGAAAAGGTGACAGGGGCTGTTATACTAATATACTGTAAGCTACTTTATACTGTCAGGGGCTGTATACTGTGGGGTATACTGGGTGTTATACTGCTCTACTGTATACTATGGGGTGCTGTATACTGTGGAGTGCTATACTGCTATACTGTATACTATGGTGTGCTGTATACTGTGGGGTGCTATACTGCTCTACTGTATACTGTGGGGCTGTATACTGTGGTATGCTATACTGCTCTACTGTATACTATGGGGTGCTGTATACTGTGGGGTGCTATACTGTTCTACTGTATACTGTAGGGTGCTGTATACTGTGGGGTGCTATACTGCTCTACTGTATACTATGGGGTGCTGTATACTGTGGGGTGCTATACTGCTCTACTGTATACTATGGGGTGCTGTATACTGTGGGATGCTATACTGCTCTACTGTACACTGTGGGGTGCTATATTGCTCTACTGTATACTATGGGGTGCTGTATACTGTGGGGGCTGTATACTGTGGGGTGCTGTATACTGTGAGGTGCTGTATATTGTATACTGTGAGGTGCTGTATACCGTGAGGTGCTGTATACTGTGGGGAGCTGTATATTGTGGAGTGCTATACTGCTCTACTGCCTACTGTGGGGTGCTGTATACTATAGGGTGCTATACTGCATACTGTGTTGTGCTGTAAACTTTGGGATGATATACTGCTCTACTGTACACTGTGGGGTGCTATATTGCTCTACTGTATACTATGGGGTGCTGCATACTGTGGGGGCTGTATACTCTGGGGTGCTGTATACTGTGAGGTGCTGTATACTCTATACTGTGAGGTGCTGTATACTGTGGAGAACTGTATATTGTGGAGTGCTATACTGCTCTACTGTATACGGTGGGGTGCTGTATACCGTTGGGTTGCTGTATACTGTGGGGTGCTATACTGCTTTACTGTATACTGTGGGGAGCTGTATATTGTGGAGTGCTATACTGCTCTACTGTATACTATGGGGTGCTGTATACTGTGGGATGCTATACTGCTCTACTGTACACTGTGGGGTGCTATATTGCTCTACTGTATACTATGGGGTGCTGTATACTGTAGGGGCTGTATACTGTGGGGTGCTGTATACTGTGAAGTGCTGTATACTGTATACTGTGAGGTGCTGTATACCGTGAGGTGCTGTATACTGTGGGGAGCTGTATATTGTGGAGTGCTATACTGCTCTACTGTATACTGTGGGGTGCTGTATACCTTTGGGTTGCTGTATACTGTGGGGTGCTATACTGCTTTACTGAATACTGTGGGGAGCTGTATATTGTGGAGTGCTATACTGCTCTACTGTATACTGTGGGGTGCTGTATACTATAGGGTGCAATACTGCATACTGTGTGGTGCTGTATACTATAGGGTGCAATACTGCATACTGTGGGGTGCTGTATACTATAGGGTGCTATACTGCATACTGTAGGGTGCTGTATACTATAGGGTGCTATACTGCCTGCCTACTGTGGGGTGCTGTATACTATAGGGTGCTATACTGCATACTTTGGGGTGCGGTAAACTTTGGGATGATATACTGCTCTACTGTACACTGTGGGGTGCTATATTGCTCTACTGTATACTATGGGGTGCTGCATACTGTGGGGGCTGTATACTCTGGGGTGCTGTATACTGTGAGGTGCTGTATACTCTATACTGTGAGGTGCTGTATACTGTGGAGAACTGTATATTGTGTAGTGCTATACTGCTCTACTGTATAGGGTGCTATGCTGCATACTGTGGGGTGCTGTATACGATAGGGTGCTATACTGCATACTGTGGGGTGCTGTATACTATAGGGTGCTATACGGCATACTGTGGGGTGCTGGGGTGCACTGTAACACTAGGGTGAGCCGAGCCCCGGTCTCCTTCCTGCAGAGCGGTGCCCACTTTCAGCCTGAGCCCAGCTGCCCTAAGCACTGATCCTGAGCCGCTGGAGTCGTCAGAATTGGAAGTATTTACAGTCATTCACTGGACTCTACCAGGTATATGGATTTTTTTTGTGTGTGTTGTGGTGGAGGGCGTGATTGCATGCTAGGGTGTGGGAAGGAAGGATCCAGGGGGCCCAAGTAAATTTTGCCCAGGGTTGAATCAATATTAAAGACGGCC